>NC_047533.1:72702621-72766828 GCF_012275295.1 Melopsittacus undulatus | reverse complement strand
CAAAAACAAAATTCAAAAACATAAACTAGTTTCACCACTGGAAAAGAAAGAAGAGGTTGGGATTATTACAGGCTTCACTCCAAGATGAGAAGAAGACAAGGGATGTGCTGCTCAGACAGCAGCCATCTTCAGCTCCGACCATCAAAATACCCCACAATGGCTTGGTGATTGAAAGGACCATGGGGGTTTTGCTTTGCATCACCAGGAAAGTGAGCAGTTTTCTCTACTATCTGCAGTAGCACTCAACCAGCTTGTTTAACCTGCCAGCCTCGTGGTCCAGGCTCACAGAAGGACACTGGAAGGTACACTCAGAGTGGTATACTCCAGTTTTAGGGAATGGATTGCGTCCCCCCGATTTAAAATTGGGCTCAATTTGGACTCCTTCCACGGAGATCTTTCCATTCTGAGGTCAGGATGTGAACTAACAGTGACCCAGTGTCCCTTCTTCACCCCCATGCGCTACATGGAAATGTGTCCTTACAGAGAGAACCTGAGACCTCTGAACCACTGTGAGGACACTCATGAAGTGCCTTGAGTCACAGCCTTGCAGCAGAGACCAGCCTGGGGTCGCTCTTGCCTGCTGCTCAGAAATGTTTCTGCAACAAGCGCCCCCAGACTCACCAGAAAACCTGAGTCTCCTCTCTTCGGCCATGGAGCAGCTGACGTGCGAATCTGCCAGGGACTCTTTCAGAGAGGAGAAGGACGAGGAGCAGGAAGGAGGTTCCTCCGCCATCACTTACAATGGGCACAATGGTGAAAAATATCACGCAAGAAAGGCATGGAATCTCCATGCACCTCTGTCCCCTGGCTCTGCGGAGGTGCAGACGGGAGGGAAGGGCTTTGGGGGGGGGGGGTTAGTGTTCTCTGAGAGGAGGGACCACCCGTGCTCCTTAGGAAACATCAACAGCTTGTCCTCTTCCTGACCTCTGCAGCCTTGCCATGGGAGAGACGAACCAAGGAGATCATGAAGAAGCAGCAGATTTGCCGAGCCTGTCGTGTTCGTGCACGAGCAGCAAAGCACTGGTGAGGAAGAGCAGCAGCTCGCATGGGCTGGACCCTGAGACCACAGGCTTCCCCCATGGGATCCCATTATTCACCAGCACAGCAGCGAGTTTACTCCTCAACTGACAAGCTCATCAGAGGTTTCTAAAGCTGGCGAAGCCCTCAAGAAAAGCCTATGCCTGGGAGGGGAGAAAGCAACCAGGTTCAGCTGCACGGTTACCAGCAAGACACACTTTCCCCTTCACTTTTACCCACCCAAGAGGGACTGAGGGAGGAAGTATCTGCCACTGCCTTGCGCCAGAGGATCCCAGTGCACTTCCAAAAGAAAACAATGGGTTGGCATCCCACCACTTCAGTGACAAAAAGGGTTTTGGCATGGAACCAGAGGTGCCAAGAGAGGAAGGGACTTGCCCAGCATCACCCAGGAAAGAAGTCAGGACCAGCATCTCTGTATGCAAACCCTACACTGAGCCTTGGAACAACTCATCTTTTCCCTCATTTTGGCCTCCTCTGCAGAGCTGCAATGCAGTTAACCTCTGCCTTTATTGCTGGTTGCAGCAGAAAATCATTCTAGTGGTTAGAGATCACAAAGCAGGAGATGAGAGGGGAGCAGTGCTGCAGTGGTGGCTCCTTACTGGGAGCCTGAAAAGTTGCACAAGGATTACCCAAGTCACAGAGGCTTTTAAAGTCTCATTTCCAGTTCACCCCCAGGCTGTCAGGTTTCTCTGCTGCCTGAAATGGCAATTTCAAAGCTTCACCAGAGGCCACCCTTGGAAGAACCTGCCCCATCTCTCACCACCAGGATGGACACAGGTTGCTGAAGCCCAAAAGCACTTCCAAGTCTGGCTGCCCTCCCTTACCTGCACAGCCCTCCCCCTCCACATCTGCCAGCTGAGGAGCAAGGCCAGAAACACCTCCTTGGGCCAGAAACCAGGACACTGGAAGGCAATTCCCCAAGCTACAGCAGGACGGCCTCCACTATGGGCCAAAACGAGCAGTATCCTGAGTTGCGCTGGAAAAGGAGCCTGACACCTTAGCAAAGAACAAACTGCTTGAGTATAAAAAGAGTTGTGCCACCTGAAGCTCTTCAGGTGCTACTGCTCAGTGCAGTCCCAGGTACCGAGTGCTGACACCTGTTCCTCAGTCTCATGGACCCTCTGCAGTGCACGCAGCTCTGAACTCAATAGTTTGTGGCTCCCAAACGTGAATTTGCCCTCTGAGGCAAGCCAGTGATTGCAAGCAACCTTCTCCCCCCAAAACATCATCCTCAGCTGTAGCACGGGTGGACTGGAATGGCAAGGGTTAAGCTCCACGCTGTGCATGCTCTGTCTGCCCTAATCCCTTCAAAAGACACCCCAGGAGCCCTCTGAGGCTGGTGTTAGTTTTCCCCTGGTGCATCTATCTTGCTGGGAGGAATCTCTCAAAACAAACCTCAGCTTCTGCCGCTCCTCCTCTTCCTCCTCAACAAAACGCTTCCACTGGAAGTGGGCCGTGATGCCACTCTGGTTGTGGATGACCAGGGAACTTTGCTTTGACAGCGTGAGGGAAGTCTTCTCCAACTGTCAAGGAGCTCTTGTCAAGCCTGATGTCGGCATTTACAGCTGTTCCACAGAGGCTTTTGTGAACATCTTCACCTGAACAAAGCAAAGGCAAAGTCTTGGCTCATCTCACTTGCTGATGGAAGTACAAGGAACAGGGCAATCTGCAGGCAACAGGAGAAAGAGCTGCAGTTTTGAGCTGGCATCAGCAGTTCCCCACATCAGGACATTTATCGTATCCTGACAGCTGCACATGAGATGGCAGAGGATGTCCTGGCACCACCTTAGCACCTTATTTTGGGGGGTGTTTTGTGGAGATTTATCCCCAAGGTGACAGCATTACAGTGAGACTTTGCAGATGTGCCCGGTGCCCTTTGGGCTGCCATCCCACTCAGGTCACAGTGGTTCTACATCCAAGTCACTCAGTGACGCTGAGGAAGCCCACTCAGTCATGGCTTTGCCCAGGCTCTCCTGCAGGCAGGAGATGCCCCCACTCTTGTGTCATCCTCATCTCCTGCTCCTCAAATATTGGCCATAGCTCTCATCTCAGAAACCAAGCGGGAGCATTTGAAATGAATGGACAGGGCAGAAAGAACAATGGCAAGTACAGAGCAGCTTCTGTGCTGAGCTCTGCACTCAACAGGGTGCTATGGGGGCCTCGGGATCCATCTGCCAACTCCTTCTTTTGCTCCTGCTGCTCTCACAGCCAAGTGCCTCACCACTGCCAGCACATTCTTCTTGTCAAACGTGCTGCTGTTACCACTTCACCACTGGAGAAGTGAGTCCCTTCACTAGGGTAAGTGTCCGCTGGAAAGCTGGAGACTTCCAGCATCAGAGCAACACGCACAGCAGCACAGCCATCCCCAAGGGTTTCTCCAAGGTCCTGTTCACCACCCACCTTCAGACAGGATTAAAACCCTCACATTACTGACTCCAAGCCCTAGCAGCAGCTTCTTCCTAAACCTCACCATTAAATAACTGCTGCTCACAAGGGGGTTTCTACAGAATCATTCCCAGGCTACAGCAAAGCTCAGAGCACCCTAATGGCTACTGCTGCCACACTCACTGCTCCTCACAGTCACAAGTCCTCAGCATAGCCCAGCTCTCGGCAGAGCACCCACTGTACCCGTGCATCACATCACAAGAAGAGGGTCTCTACCTCAAAGGCCTTGCCAGGAACTGTAACACAACACATCGGGATGAAAAGCAATGACCAGTCAGCAGAGCTCCATGGGACAAGTTGCAGGCTCTTCAGACAGCTCTCTTGCACATTAAAAGCCATCTCCTTTTCAATCAGGCTCCTTGCTATGCCTTCTTCCCCAACGGAGCACCCAGAATATTCCCCATTGCCCCCTGTGCACTGTGCTTAGGAAGATCTGCCTGCCTTGTTACAGGCTGAAATATTCCAGCACAGCAGTATCTGGCAGCCAGAATGGAAGCTTTGCTCTACCCAGCGTGAAGGAGTCTTGCAGAAGGGATCAAAGGACAATGAGCCATCAGACGATGATGGCAGACACTGCTCTCTTTGGAAGGACACACCGAGGGTGCACACAAGCACTTACCAGTGTCATAGTGAACAATCATGGACTTGTATAAACACCGGTCTTTGGTGGGTGAAATTCCACCGTGACTTGCATTCGCTTCTCCAACGCCAAGAGTCCCAATGGAGGGATCCACAGAGAAAGGTGCTGCAACACAAAGAGAGAGATCTGGGTCCTCCGTTAACTTTGCAGTCTAGTTCACTTCAGCTCTCTTGTGCAAGCAAGGAGCAAGCAAACCACAGGCGGTACAAGAAAACCAGAGCATCCAGGACCAGAAACAGAGCGGGTGACTCTCCCTGCTGAAGAATCCCATGCAGAAGAACCCTGCAGAGGATCCCGTGGTATAACATGACCTCAGCCCCCCATCTCTGCACACAGTTCTCAGCGTTCACCTCTGCCATCCAGATAACTCACAATTATACGGTTTTTGTGTAGCTCACTTAAAAACTTTGTAATGCTTCCCATTTCTTTATTGCAAATCAGGACCAAAATAGTTCATTGCTGAAGTTTGGGAACTCTTAAACCCTTGTCAAGGAGCTCTAAAACACATGCTCTGTCATCCAATAGAGTAGTTGGCAAGTGCATTGCAAATAGATGCTAGACTTCACTGGGTACTTATTGTGGTGGTGACAACTAGGCCTGGAAATCCCGGAAGGAAACTGTACAGTGATTTACAAGTCCTGCCCATGGAGCTCCACAAGGAAAAGCAGCAGCCTGCTTAAAGAGCATCCTAGAAGCCTGCTAAAACAGCCTGCCAGCCTTTGGCAGAAGCTCCTCTCAGACCCTCGTGTTTCACAGAGACAAGTTTGAAAGTCTTCTGAATCCCGTTTCTGGAGAGAAACTGAAGCAGCTCAGGGCACCAAACTGAGACGCAGCAGTCTTTGGTGCGTTCTAACCTCAGCTCCTGCGCTGAGACCTCTGGGACCAAGCAAATCTCAAACTCCCAGCCAACTGAACCGCCTACCTTGCAGATGCAGTGTCAAAAACACATTCCCCTCTCCAGTGCAGCAAACTGGAAAAACCAGTGACTGGCTTCTGAGACCAACAGGAAGGAACAGGCTGTCTGCAACACAGTTCACCTCAGGCATTTGATGACGGGACCACCAGACTACCGTGAACTTGTGGCCTCCCAGAGACGGGTTGTACTTGGTTCTAGTGGTATGGAACCATTCAGAAGGTTATTGTGACCACAAGGTGCAAACCAGCTACTCAGCTACTTGAGCCCTCTCCAGGAATGTGGGAGAGAGACAGCTCCAGGAGAAAGAGCCCCCACCCTTTGCAAATGCACCAGGCACTTGGAGCATCTTTCACCTGCACCCTCCTTAGCTTTCTGGTAGTCCACTTCTGAAGCCACCACCTGCTCCTCTTCACTTCAGAGCTCATTCTGCTTAGGCATATTTGATCCCAGGCACCAGACCAAGCCCACGGGAAAACAAAGGCCCTGGACCACACACTCTTATTGCCAGGGCCTCCATAGCAATTGCTTTCATCTATGATCTCTGCTTGCTAATATAGACATAGCTGCTGAGCAACTCTTCAGTGCCTCTCACCAGCTCATTGCTTGCCCATTTCTTGATGCTGCCTTTGGGCTCCATGACCTGAGCCCCTCGAGCTGTCCTCTGCCACACAGCACCTTCTGCAGCACTCCAGCTGCCTTCCTACCTTGGCTCTTCCAATCCAACAGCATCAGATCTGCAAGATGCTGCCTTGCAGACATCACTGCACTGTAAAACTTGCTTGCAGAGCTTTCTCAAAACACCGTAAGCAATGGCAAACCCCACGTGTCCTGCACATGTCCAGCACCTCAGATGCTCTGCCTCCTTTTTCTCACTGTTTACAACTCCATGAGCACACAACAGCGTTTTGCACAAGAGATGAGCTCCTTTACCTCAGAGTGGTGATGCTGTAGCAAGCCTCCCGCTTCCCCACGTTGCGCACCAGCAGAGTCTTCTGGGTGCTGAACCTGACTGGACACTCGGAGAAGTTCAGCTGCTCAGGGAAGTCCAGGCTGGCTCGGGCACCTATGGCTCGGATAGGCACAAAGAACTTCTCCCTCTCTGTGATGATGATAAGCTCCTCAAAATAATCCTGCAGGGAAAGAAACAAGCTCAGCACAGTGCCTTTAGCACCATGCCCGTGCCAGAAGAACTGCTGCTGGTTTCTGTGACTCTCACAGTAGCATTCAATAATGTACTCGCAATTTTTATCTTCATGGCCTTTCATTACAGATTATTTCACAAGCAGGGGCAGCCAGAGACCATGGGGCAGATCCTCTGTACCTTTCTAGAGGCATGCTGCTTGAGGATAGGACAGACTATTCAACTACATTTAAGCAGCAAACACAAGATGAGTAAAAGGCCATGCATAGGCAGCAGACTCTCAGCCCTCAAGCCAACAGACATTACATTAAATATTCCACCACTGAAGGACAAAAGAGCCTGAAAGAGGCAAGAGCCTCCAGCCTATGGGAGCCCAACCTTCAGCACCAGCAAAGAGTCTCCCCCAGGTCTAGATCCAGTGCAATCCCACTGAACCCAGGACACTTCTTCAAAACCCACACCAGATGCCTGCTTTGGAATCCAGCCCTGCAGGTTCACCTCCCCTCAAGGCATCATCTCTCAGGACCTCCACTCTCACCTTGTTCTCATCAGGTCGGAAAAGGATGCGGTAGGTTGAAGACGTGCCCGGGGCTACCTTATAGTCCTCATCACTCGGGCTGATCAACTCAAAGTAAGGAGAGTTCCCCAGGATGACGTTCAGCAGACGAGGAACCTGCACGAAAGACACACAACTATGATTTTGTCACTTGGGGAAACTTGAGAAGGGACCAGGACAGGCCACGTGACAGCCTCCTTACCACCTTCCCAAGACACTTTTAACTCTGAAGGTACACTCACGGAACCCACAAGGCTGGACTTGAATCCCCTTTAACTGCTCCTGCTAAGCTAGCCTCTTTCCACTGCTCTTCCCTGTGCTTTGACAGGCACTTGCACACAGGTGGCTGAACAGGCTGAGAGACGAAAACATGGCCTGCCAGAAACCAAGACTGACCAAAGAGCCACCGGGACACGGTGCACACTCGAGGTAAAGCATGACAGCAGGCAAGAACTGCACAGCCCTCGACAATCCCATCAGTCCAGGCCTTTCAAGGGGAAGCATGCTGGCTCAAAGAGCTCCTTTGGGTAGATACCACCAGTGCACGGCCAAAACCAGAATCCCCAGCATGGGAACATTTCCCCCATCTTGCAGAATAACGCTGGTGAGACATTTTATTCTGCATGCGCTGCCCTGCAGCAGGGAACTTGCTCTGCTGCACACCATGTGAATTCCACTGCTCTCCTCTTCCAGCCCAGTGCTCAACCTCCACAGCCCAGCACTTACCCTGTCTTTGTTCCTCAGAGCTAGCGATGCTATGTAGAACTGGTGGGGAATGTAGTTCTCAAACACCACCTCGGATGGGAAAGGCTGGAACGACCTCTGGTCCCGATCAATGGCTGAGAACTGCAGATGCAAGACAGAGCAGAGAGAGCTTCAGCTGCTGGGAGAAAGATTAACGAAGGAAGATCCCACACTCATCTCCAGTAAATACAGTCTCTTGGTGACTACATCTGCCCAGCTCACGCTAGGAGATGGCAGCTCACCCACCTCTGCTCTCAGCTCAGCAAAGGGTTCTGGACCATGTTGAGCAGCCTCAAGCTAAGAAGCTCTTTTGGAGGTTCTTTCTTCAGGTTGCCTTCTCCAAAAGGCAAAGCAGCATTCACCTCCAGCAGAGCCCTCTGCTAAGCTGCTCGCTCAACTCCAGACACTTGCTGGAACAGCCACCAGCACTCGGGGAGCAAGCAAAACCCAGCAGTTTCCATGAGCCTCCACAGGAAACAAGTTGCAGGTCAACTTCCCTCTGGGACAGCGACACTGAGTCCCACACATCCCACATATCTTTTTTTGGTGGAGAGCCGAGAAACCAGGCGGAAGACACCAGTACCAGGGAGGAAAGGCCAACAAGAAAGTAACAGGGCAGTTGGGAAACAGATAAATGAGGTGAATGCTGGATGGGGATGAAGTTCAGCTCTTTCCCCAGCATTACTGGGCAACTTGAGCTAGGCTGCAATTCGTATCCCCTTTCCCCAGGAGCTTTAAAGTTGCTGCTTCACTGGATTCTATCACTGCTGGTTTATTTAACAGCACTGCAGAAGCAGCTCTGAAAAGTACACACAAAGAACAAATGCTGACCCAGCAGAGGCATTACTTGGAGATAATTCCTCCCTGCTTGGTCTCCCCTCTCCCAGCTGCACTGCTGCCACTCGAGACACACAGGCAGGTCTCCTGCTGCCCCACAAAAGCCACGGTCAGGCTGAGGCCAGAAGCTGTAGCACTGCCAGTTATTTGGGCGCCTGTCTTACGTGTTCCCACCTCGTGTGCTGTCTGGGGCAACCCTGAACTGATGTGCTACAGCTCACTTGCTGGCAACACTCTGCTCAACAGCCTACCTCAGTCGTCCACCCACCTGGACTGGCTGTTACACTGAGCAGTCCTGCAAGAAAAGCAGCTTTAAACATCCATCTAAGAGAGCACTGATCCAGGGAAAGCGCATCCACTCTCCTCTGCCCAGGGCGATTCCCCGGCTATCCAGCAGCCTGAAAACTCAAAACACCCTGGAAGGCTCCCACGCCTTCTTCCAACCCATTCATGCATTGACGCAATTGGGTTTCTTACAGCTTAAGTAATTGCCACAGGCCCTCAGCCTTCAAAGGCCACTACTGCCACCACTGAGGGAGTCCTGTGACCCCAAGCACGTGGCAGTTGACTACACCAAAGCCAGAGGTGGCTCTTTGAACAGCAGGATGAGAAATAGCAGCTCCTGCCCTTGTGTCCTGCCCCAGCCCTACCCCCAGTAGCTTTAGCGATGGTAGCTCAACTCCAGCAAAACCCACCAACTGCAGCACAGGTTCCATTGGCTTCCTGCAGATCAGGACTTCAATGGCTCACTGCAAACACATGTTTTGCCTTTCCCCCAGCAGAAAGAACTCCACCACCACCAGTAGGAAATGACAACAGGACCTAATCATCAAGCTGCTTGGGTGAGCTGGAGGCAAGTCAGCCACAAGCACGTGCCCTCTTCAAATAGCACGTCAAACAGCAAGGAAAAGGCCAGGGAAACGCTACCTTTTGATAGCAGACTTCACCCATGTCCCGAAGCTGGGCAGTCCAGGGCCGCCTCATCTCCCGAGGCCTCGCCAGCCTTTGCTTGCTGCTGAGAGACTCTTCTGCCTCTCTGACCAGCTTGGGATTACGAGATGCTACCACTCTGCTCTGGAATCCATCCGCCCTTCTGGAGGACCTCATGGGCCGGGGGGTCTTGCCACTGGCCATGTCGCAGAGCTCACCTGGAAGAAGCAACAATTGGACAATCCACAACCCCAGAACCTTAAAACCCCACACCCATGGAAGCCTGGAACCCACAACCTTAGGGAAGGGCCCTTAAAACTCACCCACTCCCAACCCCCTGCCACGGCCACAGACACCTTCCACTAGAGCAGCTTGCTCCAAGGCCCATCCGACCTGGCCTTGAACACTGCCAGGGATGGGGCAGCCACAGCTTCTCTGGGCAATCTGTGCCAGGGCCTCGCCATTCCTGGCACACCCAAAGGACACAGCCGTGTCTCCAGCCTCTGGCATCCTTCCTAAGCGCAGAACGCAGGGAGGGCCTCCCCACCCTCACTCATCATTAGACCACATTTAGGCTCCATTCATAGACGTAAAACCCCACAACAGACAGCCCCTGAGCCAAAACACCCTTTTGCTCTGGGTGCAGTCCCACCAGCCACAGAGACACACCAGGGGCTGCTGGCACTTCTCACCCTTTCTGCAAGGAGCCTGCTGATGTTTCTAACTAACTCAGCACAGAGCTCAAGACTCTGGTTAAGAACCAGAGTTTCTCAAGGCTACTTTGCCTGCTTGAAGTTACAAAGATTAGCTGGCAAAAAACGGCTCCTTCCAGGCAGGAAACCACCCCCACTGCCCAAGAGCACTTCTCCATGCAGAAGGATGCCCTCATTGTCACTTGGTAACACCCAAACTCGAGGCTCCCTACAGGCATTCCAGGCTGCCACAGCAGGAAAGAAGCAGGAAACCATCAAAGGCACAGGAGCAATTACCTCAAATCTAAAGAAAATCCAGGAGGATATTCCCTCCTGCTTCCCTGTGTTCCACAGCACCTCTGTTGTGTGCACTTGCTCTACACAGCAAGGCAGCATCTAGGCAAAGATGGCCATTCCCTGCCCCTCGACTCTCCCCCACACCCTGCACGCTAGGCAATCACTTCATGCCTTTACGCCCAAGACAGCTACAGCACGGCACAAACGGTGTTTGTGGTGCTGGGCCCTTGGCAGCTTCAGGAAACAAGGCTACCGGTTCCTTTTGTTCTTGCAACAAACACCAGAGCTCTGCACTGCCTCTGCTCAGGAGGACCTGCTGCAGCAAGAGCTGGCCTTTAAAGCTGGAAAGAACTGCTTGTCAGGGGAGAAACCTCATGGGGATGATCCAACATTCATCTGATTTCAGGGTTTATTACCGGCTCTTAACTGCCTCATTCGTCCCAATTCTCCAAACTGTGATTTCACTTCACTTGAAACGAATCCTGTTGTCACCCCCACAACGCTTATTTCCAGAGGGCTTCCAACCTCCACAGCCCGGCCAGCCCAGCAGCTTCCCCTGAGCCCTGGAGCAAGGCTCTTCCCCAGCCCCAGAGCCCGCAGGGACCAGCCTCCCAGAGCAGCAGGAAAGGAGCACAACGGAGCAATCGGGCACATCTCCCTGCAGGGGCAGCACAAACCAGCACCCAGGACACAGCACCCCTCCAGCCCACCACCCCGGGGCTCCCTGCTCCCCACCTCACACAGACAAGGCTCCCTTTGCTGCAGGACCTACAGCCTAGCTCCAAGTCTCTACCATCGCTGCAGGCCGCACGGCAGTTCCACAGCCCCTTCAAGCCCTTCTACCTGCCCAGCCCTGCTCTTAGCCCAGGGATGTTTAAATCCTGCGGCTATCACACAACTGCCCCATCCCTGCTGCCAACGGAGCTGCCTCCTCCCTGCCCAGGGCCAGACGCTACCTCAGCACGGGTGATTCACGCTTCTCCTGGAGGATTCCTCCCCGCAGGGCCTTGGCTCCCCAATGCCCTCGCACTGCTCGGCACCTGTGGGCAGCTGGAGGGACAGGAGCCGCCTCGGTGGGGATGCTGCCCACCAGCACAGCAGGGAACTGCTGCTGGGCTGCCAACAGCCAGGGGAACCTGGGCACCAAAGGACAGGGCTGGCACCTGGGCTGCACAGCCCCTCTCCTCAACGCTCTGGCTTTGCCAGCTAGGGCAGGGTTTCACCAGCGCCTCCACGAAGCAGAGCTCAGAGCCTGACAGTAGCTCAAGCCTGCTCCTGCCTCAGTGCATTGAGCAGCAGCAGCTCCCTCTATGTCACAATAGGAGAGGTCCACACCCCCCGGAAAGAACGTGCTCACCCTGCCGCACCACTTCCACACCAAGGCCACCACCACTTGTGGCTCTGGGATTTCTCCAGCTCCAGGCTGGAGTGGAGACCCTGCTGCTTCCTGCCTTGAGCTCTCTCGCTATCACTGTCGGCCGCCTTGTCTCTCCTCTGCTGGCTTCCATGGCCACTGCAGGGCCTTGCTAAAGTTACAGCCTTGCAGATCCCTGCAGCCCCCCTACGCCTTCAATGTCTCCCCCGCACTGAAGGGCTGCAGCACCATTAAAGTGCACCTTACAGCAGCAGTTGTTCACGCTCCGTGAGCGGCAGATCAATTGGTTTATACACTGCACATGAGCCAATCATTTCCCTGCTGCAGGAGTAAAGAAAAAAGCTTCCACACTGACTACAAAGCAACCATTTAATTCCTACTTCACTGGCCCAGGAGGAGCCCACTCACACCAGGGCCATGGCCAGGCTGCCTTTGGGGTGACCCCTCTTGCTGTCCCTGCTGAGCACCCATCCATCACTTTGTACCCATTCAGCCTGCGCACACGGGCACACGCACCAGCCAAGGCCACCCAGCTTCCTGGGGCATCTCAGCTGCCAGGAGCCTCACACGTTTTCAGCACAGCCTTTGCCAGAAACAAAAGCTTCCCATGAGACTCTCGGCTACAGGCAAAGCAAATCCTCACGTCTGCTTGGTGGGGATCGTGGAGCCCTCACTTTGAAACCAACACTCAGCATCTGGGGGTTTACAAACCAGCCAGGGAGGAAATGAGCCCCGAGTGCTAACTGGCTCTCCAGGCAGCCAGCCTGTGGAAACACTCCAAAACATGTCCCGCATCATGTCCAGCCACGAATCCAGGTGAAAACTGGAGAGCTCAAGCAAAGGCTTCTCTCCTCCTTTCCTAAATCCAGACAGCATTTCAAATACCCCCAGTTTGGAGACCCTGACGTCAGCTGTGCAGTCAAATCTGAACTGAGGAACTGTTTTCCCTCCATCACTTTTTAAAACAAAACAGAAGTAACTTGGGCCCAACAAGTGTAATGCCTCCTTGCTCTTCTGCTCCCTTCACACTGTGAAACCATTTAACCCAGCAGCTGCCTTGCTGCAAATTTCAGAACATTCAAGAAGTTACAGCTCAGGGGCAATCTCTGACACGAGCAGGGCAGCAACCGAGGCTGTGACTGCCAGGAGACAGGACACAGAAAGATGGGCGCATTCTGGATGGAGGTTCGGGCCCAATTCAGCAAGGTACTGGCACCTCAGGTTAAACAGGAAAGGGGACAGATGTCAGGGGCACTGATAACTGTGCAGCAGCTACAGAATGGTTCAACAGTCGTTCCTGGGGCTGACACTGCCTTAATCCTAACTGCCTTGGCCTCATGTCTCCACTGGCAGCTAAAAACCATCAAAGTCACCACGATACTGAGGACAGAAACATCCTACAGTACCCCACACTTGCAGGACCAGGGCTTAGTCAAAGTCACGCAGCCAGAGCAGGGCTCAGTCTCTCTTCCCTCACACCCAGCTCTTCTCTCCCTCCTGCCAGGGCCTTCTCCATGCCACCCAGCACCAAGGCACACCACAGCCTAGGGAGTACAGGCTCCTCCTCTCCTCCCCCAAGATACAGAGCTTCCTTCAGAGCCTGAGCACATGGCAGCTCTTTACTTCCTGCCATCACACACATTTCAAACCACACTTACACCCGAGCACCCACAGCCCAGCAGGATCCTCCCATGGTCAGCTCCAAGGACCACACCAGCTGCCACAAGCACTCCTTCCCTCCACCTTCTCCTGAGCAAGACAAACAACAGCCCTCACGTGCTTTACCTGCTCCACCACAGCTTGGTTGGCATCTGCAGCTTCAGACATCCCCTGGCAGCTCCATTTGCAGCAGGACTGGGCTCCTGGGCTCCTGCCTTTGCAGCTAGCTGGTCATCCACAGCAGGGCTACTACTTCTCCTGTGGGGCACCTTCAAACACCGGCACGTGGGTCTGTGATTTGAAGCAAGGGAGAGAAAGATCAGACCAGGAGACAAAGGGAGGGGACAAGCCCAGCCCGTGACCTGCCTTTCAACCTGAGCCCACAGGAGCACCGGCCACAACCCCAGCACCTACGAAGCCCCACAGGCTCTTCAGAAGCTGTGAAAGGAGCAGCTTGGGTTATTTATCACTTGGGAAGCACTGGAGGGACAGGCCCATCTCTTGCTGCTGACAGGCAGCTGGGGCAGCTCCCTGCAGCACGCACGCTGTGCTCAGAGGTGCTGGGCAGGCTGCAGGCACAAGCCCTGCTGTGCAACGAGCTTCCAAACTGAAGCAGGCACCAAGAAATAAAAGCAAAGATGAATGTGGCTTTACCTGCCCCGGGCAGGTGCCTTCACAGGCCCATTACAACCATGCCACAGCCACAACTGTCTGAACTCAAGCAAAACCCCAAAGCAATCGCTGCTCTGCTCAAGAACGGACCACTGGATTGTCTTTTGCTTAGTCAACTATTTGACTGCATTTGTACCTGAAAGTCTTTGGCCAAAAACACTGGGAGTTTTGTCAAACAACAGCTGTGCAGAGGCTCTCCTGGGCTGGAACCCAAGCCAGGGCTTTGATTTTTAAACAGGGCAGCCAGTGCATCCCTTACGAGAGCCTCTGCTCTCTGCCATGCAGGTACTGTCAGACCCTACAGCTCTGATGGGATCGAGACCTCTGTGCTGACTGCCAGCACATCCCCTCTGGGCACTGGGAGCAGAGGGGCAGATCTTCATTTTCCACAGAATCCCAAGGGTTGGAAGGGACCTCAAAAGATCATCTAGTCCAACCCCCTGCAAGAGCAGGGTAACCTAGAGTACATCACACAGGAACTTGTCCAGGCGGGCCTTGAATATCTCCAGTGGAGGAGACTCCACAACCCCCCTGGGCAACCTCTTCCAGTGCTCTGTCACTCTCACAGTAAAGGAGTTCTTCCTGATGTTCACATGGAACCTTCTATGCTCCAGTTTACACCCATTGCCCCTTGTCCTATCCCTGCATATCACTGAAAAAAAACCATCATTCTGACACCCACCCTTTACATATCTGTAAACATTGATCCTCACGAGCAGCTGTATTCTCTTCCCTTGTTATTTCCCTTATCATTATTATTATTGGTGGTAGCAGCAGTGGTTTGTGTTATACCTTAGTTACTTGACTTACCTCAGCCCCTGGGAGTTACACTCTTTCCATTCTCCTTCCCATCCCTCCGGGATCAGGGGGAAGTTGATTGGCAAGTACATGTTCCATACAGGCCTCGGGCCAGTGAGCACGTAGAAAAGATGAACCATCTGATCAAACAACAAATTAGGAAAATATGTCAGGAAATGAAATTCTATTGGTACCAAGGTTTACCACTGGCTCTATTAAGAATTCAAACTAAACCTCGGTCAAAAGAAGAGGTTAGCCCATTTGAAATTTTATATGGAAGACCATAACAGTCCCAGTTTAAAGCAGGAAGTCTTCAGGAAGTCGGAGAGAGCTATCTCTGTGAGTTCTTGATCAATCTGGGAAAAGAATTGGAGGAGATAAATAAGAGAGTAGCAGGGACAAGAGCAAGAGGTTTGGATTATCCCATTCACCCTTTCAGATCTGGAGACTGGGTTTATGTTAAGAATTTTTCAGGAGATCCTCTACAGGAGAAGTGGAGCGGAACGTACCAGATATTACTGACCACCTTTACAGCAGGGAAGATAAAGGAACAACCTGCTCGCATACAGTATTCAAGAATAAAGAAAGCACCAGAACCAGAGATGTGGCAGATGGAACCTTCAGGACCCTTACGTATGAACTTGCGTCGGTCGTAATTTGGACTCGTATGATAACTGGTGCACAAGCTTGGGACCAGAATTTATACCTGAAATTAATGCAAAATGGTACTGAAGTTTTTAATCGTAGTGGCTGTTGGGTGTGTGCACAGGTGCCTAAATCAGGAGAAAGGCTGGAACTCCCATGAACTGGAGTTCCAATTCCTAACACTGTTTCATGGACAAATCTGTGGGTGAACACTAGCAATTTGTATTCAAACGAAAGGTTAACATTTGGAACAGTTAATCCTAATCCAGGTAATAAATATCACACCTGTGCAAAAAGATGTATTACACCAGGAACCAGGGCAGGAGATCATGCTTGTTCAAATGCCACAGATGTGGGTCACCATTCAAATTGCAACCACACTATTAATATAGATGGTAATCTGGTTCAGTGGTGGCCCATTCCTAAAGGGAAAGGATGGTATTGGTTATGTGGAGAAAATGCTTGTAAGACTCTACCCCCCCAGCTGGAAGGGGGCAGGCACCTTAGGTGCTGTAATACCCAATTTTACTATTACCGACAGGTATCCTTCCAGGACCTGGATTAGAACTTCTGCCAGAAGTGATGAAGATTGTTGGAAGAAGTAAATACCCTCAGAGACCACCACATTTTTGTACGCATGCGGGGAACGTTCTGGAAAACAACATAATCCACACGTAGCCTCATGACTATGTATGTATGCCCAGCGACTACATAAGGATGGCCTGTGGAGCAACAGGGGGACACAACGGCAGGAGGAGCTCTCCCCTGTGTCTCCCGGCGCCGCAATGAAGAATACCTGCTTGTCAGCTTGAAAACTGTGTTGGCAAGTTTGTGCCTGGAGTTTTCTCCCAATCACTGCACTGGGTTCAGCTCTAACAGTTCTTTTCCTCCTTCTTAACAGACAACCTCAAATGAGTTCAGATTGTTTTATAAAGAATGCACAAAAGCTTCGATTATTTCTTCATTGACTTAGGTTTTGTGGTTTGGTTTTGTTGGGGTTTCTTTGTTTTCGTTTCTTTTTTCCCAATTCTTGTCCAGTATTATCCTAAAGTTGTATGAAACCTTCATGGAGATTCTACTGCCCTGATAGCAGAGTATCCCAGACACACTGGGGAACCCCAAATGTGGTTTTACACAGGGTTCTCACACCATACAAACAGTCACGTACCACACACTTGGACCAAACACTACCACCCTCACTACCAATTACTAGTCCTAGTCAAACCCTGCCAGGCGCTCATGCTACTTCTGCTGCAGTCCTGCTCCTGCCTATTGATTCAGATGTCCCTGGACCAGTCCTGCAAGAGACACTGAATAATGGTGTGCGGGACAGTGGGAGGGTTTCACAGACATGCTGGAGGGGCTGGGATTCTGCCATTATTTCTGCTGGGCTGCAATACCCCTTCTCCTTCACAGACAGCTCTAAGATACCCTAAAGAAAAGCCCTAGATCCAGGGCTGGGCTGAAGCTTCCAGCAAAAATCCACCACCTCATCACATTACAGGGCACACAGAAATATACAGACACACATATACAAATAAAAGATATGTGGCACAGCAGCCACTCCAAGCCCTACAACAGGCACCACAACTGCTACCTCAGCAAGAGGTGGCACAGCTATTTCAATGTCAGCAACAGGCACTGAGGCTACTCCAAGCCCTGTGACAGGCACTGCCCAAAGGTGACTGAGGAGCTGTTGGTAGAGCTGTCTTGGAGACAGAGGAAATGCAGCAGTTCTGCCTTGCCTGGTCTCTCACAGGATCCTTCTGTGCTGGGGCTGCTGAAGGGAGAAGAACAACAAGTGCCAATCACTACCACAGCAGTGCACTGGTGGCAAGATGGCACCAACCCAGACTCCCTGATTGCCATCCATGAGCTGATGCATTGTTTGGAGAGTCCAGGAGTGCTCAGCAGGACCCACTCACCCTTCAGGAGCCCCACAGGGCCAGTGCACAACCCACATGACAGTCTGATTGTAAACTGCATCAGTGACCCAAGGAAGAACAATTGCAGATGGGGCCCTGAGCAACAACAGCCTCTGAACAAATGAACCAGGAGATAGTTCATGCCCTTGGGCAGTGCGCACTGGGCAAGATGTGAAATGTGCTCTGCACCACACTGGGGAGAATGGGCTTACCTGGAGCCTCTGGCAGAAAGCTCCAGCGCAGACTCCAGGTCGACCCCTCGGCTTTCGGAGTCGGGGATACACAGGATCCAAGGCTGGTTATAGCCCCTGAAAAAGAGATCCTGGCAGCCTCTGAAGGGCTTCGAGCTGCTTCAGAAGTGATGGGCACTGGAGCACAGCTCCTCCTGGCACCCCACTTGCCCGTGCTGCCTTCATGTGCAAAGGGAAGGCCTACACATCAGGAAGTATCCCCTCCTGGCTCTTCGGCTCTGGGTGCAGGGGCCAAGCGTTCGTGCCCCTCTCTGCTGCCGGGCAGCCGAGGGCAGGCACTGCATTAGCTGCTCAATGGCCAGGCCTGCCACATTTCTGTCAGCTGCATCAGGGCCTGAACCTCACTGGGAAAACACAATCCAATAGTACCTTCAGCTACTTCAAGCCTTATCACATCCAGCTGCTGCTTTCCAGGAAGGAAAAGGAAGGAAGGAAAAGGAAGGAAGGAAAAGGAGGGAAGGATGGAAGGAAGGGAAAGGAGGGAAGGAAGGGAAAGAAGGGAAGGAGGGAGAGAAAGGGAGAGAAAGGGAGAGAAAGGGAGAGAAAGGGAGAGAAAGGGAGAGAAAGGGAGAGAAAGAGAGAGAAAGAGAGAGAGAAAGAGAGAAAGAAACAGAGAAAGAGAGAAAGAAAGAGAGAAAGAGAGAATGAAAGAGAGAAAGAGAGAAAGAGAGAAAGAGAGAAAGAAAGGAAGAAAGGAAGAAAGGAAGAAAGACATGAGAAGAATAAAAGAGTAGGGATCTGCACAGAGATGGAGAAAGAAGCATCAGGGAAAGAGGAAGAGAGGCAAACAGTGGGAGAGGGAGCAGGGCAGAGAGAAGTAAGGACTACGGGATTGACAGAGATCATCAAAAGACATGGTGGGTAGAGGAAAGGCGAGTGGGTAAAAAACAAATAGGGGCAGGGAGAGCTTGCTAGCAACACCAAACTGTGTGGTTCGGTCGATACGCTGGAGGGAAGGAATGCCATCCAGAGGGACCCTGACACGCCTGAGAGGTGGCCAATGCCAACCTCATGAAGTTCAACCAAGCCAAATGCAAGCTCCTGCACCTGCGTCAGAGCAATCCCAGCAATCCCAGCTACAGGTTGGGAGCAGAAGAGACTCAGAGCAGCCCTGCCCAGAAGGACTTGAGGGTGTCAGTCAATGAGAAAATGAACATGAGTGTGTGCTCACAGCCCAGAAAGCAACTGTGTCCTGGGCTGCATCAAAAGGAGCGTGACCAGCAGGGTGAAGGAGGTGATCCTGCCCCTCTACTCTGCTCTTCTGAGACCCCACTTGCAGCACTGGGTGCAGTTCTGGTGTTCCCAACATCAAAAGGACACGGAGCTGTTGGAACAAGTCCAGAGCAGGACACGAGAACGATCAGGGGCTGGAGCAGCTCCTGTATGGAGACAGGCTGAGAACACTGGGGTCTTCAGCCTGGAGAAGAGAAGGCTGCATGGAGACCTCAGAGCAGCTTCCAGTGTCTGAAGGGGGGGCTACAAGGATGTGGGAGAGCAACTCTTCATCAGGGACCAGAGTGACAGGATAAGGGGTGATGGGTTCAAGCTGAAATAGGGGAAGTTTAGGTTAGATATAAGGAAGAAGTTCTTCCCTGTGAGGGCGGTGAGGGGCTGGCACAGGCTGCCAAAGGAACTTGGGAATGCTCCATCCCTGGCAGTGTTCAAGGCCAGCCTGGACAGAGCCTTGGGTGACATGGTTTAATGTGAGGTGTTCCTGCCCATGGCACAGGCTTGGAACTGGATGATCTGAACATCCTTTCCAACCCTAACTATTCTAGGATTCTAAAACCACAGCAACAAACAAGACCAGCAACTAAGAGAAAGAGAAGTGCAGGAGCAAGGAGCAGCTCAGAGGGATGGAGAAAGAAAGAGAAGCATCAGAAGCCCTGCAGAGTGATGGAGGAAGGGTCTGGGAGCAGCAGACACAGCCAGAGAGAGGAGAAGTAGGCAGGGAGAAAGACAGAGACGGTGGGATACAGAATGAGCTGCAAGCAGGAGAAGGGGCTGGTAGAGAGACAGAGAAAGAAGGACTTGGAGAAGAGAGGGACGTGGAGGACAGCACAGGAATAGAAGAGAGGTCTGGGGAAGGGAGACAATGACAGCAAGGGGAAAGGGAGCGGGAGCTTGGAGAGATGAGAGGCAGACACGGCCCCAAGGGCCGGGCACTCACCACAGCTCCCGCTCTCCGTCCTGCCAGGGAACCTCTTCAGCCCAGGCCCTTCTTTCTCTGCCTCTCTGTGCTCTCCCCTTTCCTCCTGTGCAGGCCCAGGGCCAGCTGCAGGCCGCAGGCCGGGCTGGGGCAGCTCTCGGCGCTCTGGCAGTCGGGGTGCCCGGTGCCTGTGCCCACAGCGGGGCTGTCTCCATCTCCACAGGGGCTCGCTCACCTCAGCGCTGGCCCCGGCCCTCCCCTCAGCACAACCTGCAAGCCCCAGCACCAACATGGCCGCCGGCAGCCCCAGCACTACAGCTCCCAGCATGCCCCGGGGCGCTCCTCCTGCTGCCAGGCCCTGCTGGGCCACCGTCCCCTGGCCATAGGCCAGAGGGAGCAGGAGAAGGGCAGGAGCCGGAGAGGTGAGGAGCTCACCTGTGGGCTGGGGCTGTGCTGGGGTTGGTCCATGTCCCGTCTGCTTCTGCCCCACTTGTCAGCACAACCAAACAGCTGCTTGTGTCCCTGACCAGTAGAGCTGAGCATCTGCTTGTGTCCCTCACCAGTAGAGCTGAGCATCTGCTTTTGTGTCTGACCAGTAGAGCTGAGCATCTGCTTTTGTCCCTTACCAGTAGAGCTGAGCATCTGCTTTTGTCCCTTACCAGTAGAGCTGAGCATCTGCTTTTGTGTCTTACCAGTAGAGCTGAGCATCTGCTTTTGTCCCTTACCAGTAGAGCTGAGCATCTGCTTTTGTCCCTTACCAGTAGAGCTGAGCATCTGCTTTTGTCCCTTACCAGTAGAGCTGAGCATCTGCTTTTGTCCCTTACCAGTAGAGCTGAGCATCTGCTTTTGTGTCTTACCAGTAGAGCTGAGCATCTGCTTTTGTCCCTTACCAGTAGAGCTGAGCATCTGCTTTTGTGTCTTACCAGTAGAGCTGAGCATCTGCTTGTGTCCCTCATCAGTAGAACTAAGCATCTGCTTCTCCCCCTCATCAGTAGTCGATGCCTTGGCATGTTAAGTACTTAAGAAAGACAATACTTTTATTTAAGCAAAGGAATTCCTTTAACCCCCTGTCGTGGTTTAAACCAAGTCCCCCAACTCCCAGAGAGTTAGGAAGGAGATTCCAAGGAATGTAGCCCCCACGGGTTGAGATAAGAACGGTTTAATAGCTAAGGCATAACACAATAATGATGATACAGCCAATAACAAGTGAAAAGAATACAACACCCACCAGCCACCAACCCATAACTCACTCCACCCTGCCCGGCCGAGCACCGCGTGCTCCCTCCTCCATTTTCCTCTAGAGCTCCATCCCTCCTGCTCTCTCTCTGCCAGCTGCATCCTGGGCATCACGTGCTATGGTATGGAATACCTCATTGGCTAGCCTGGGTCAGGTGTCCTGTCTCTCCTTCCTCCCAGCCTCCCCTCCTCCACCTGGCTGGAAAAAACCTTGAACAAAAACACCCTCAAAACATGCTCAAACCATGACATTATCCACCCCTTATTCCATACCATTCACATCATGCCCAGATCCCACATTTCCAATACACCATCACTCTTAAGTCCACCCCTCGATCATGAGTCAATCTCTATGTTGCATCTCTGGACTGATGCCCTGAAGTATCTGGGCCCACCAGGCTCAAAATCATTCACTGTCCCCTTCAGCAGTTCTACACCTTGCTGCTGGGGACTCCATACAGCTGCCTTCCATCTCCAATGCTTCCAAAGCACTGGAGGGGCCCAGGGGATCAGATACCTGGCCATACTGTCCCACATGCCCTGCCACTCATGACTGTCCAGCCTTGGGAACAGTCTCCTGGTGCCCCTATATCCTTGTCTAACCCTAGACAAGACCCAAACCTGACTCTGCTTAACTTTTGGGATCAGACAAAATGATTGTGGATAGAACACACTCTGTGTGTGTGCCACCATGCTGATCCCTAACACAATCAGCAGGCAGGTCCCAAGGACACCCAAAAACCATTCATAACCATCAGAACTCTCAGCTGCTGCTGCTGCACTTGTCACTGGGGCTGATGTAGCTGCCCTGCTTGCCAGCTCTCCCACCACCAGCTTCTCTTCTCCCAAGTCCGGATCTTCCTCCACTGCCTTGCTGGGAAGTGCTGTGTGGTCTCCTGCCTCCTGCTGGGGCTCGGCGGGTGACTTCCGGGGGGACACTCTCGGCCATCGGGGGGTCCAGAAGGGCCGCGGGACTTGGCTCTTCCGGCGCCTGCTCCCGCTGCTTGGCTACTGCCCCTCTCTACTCCTCTGCCGCCTCCCCCGGATGCTCTGCTACAGCTGTTTGGTTCCCGGGGCAGCTCTCTCTGGCAGCCTCAGCTGGTGCTGCCAGCTCCTGGGGCTGCTCATTCCCGGCTTCACGCAGCCTCACGCAGATGGAGGCGAGGACAAGGGCAAGGATGGTGAAGAGCAGCGGGACGGCCTGGTACAAGTCCACGGCCATGTCCATCCCCCCCTCCTGCCGGAGCCCCACCATATTACAAGTCATTGCCGTAAAGTACAGTGAAACAAAAACTTTAGCCCAAGCCCCATGATTGTTAAACACAAATACATCTAATCCATACACAAAGTACCTGGCAAAATCCTGAAACTGTGAGATCCAGAGAAAAAACTCTGAGAGCCAATAAATCAGCATTGTGATGAGTGACTATAAATCTGCTCAGATCTGTTGTTATCTCAACCCCTCCTGCCCCACGCTGGGTGCCTAAAAGAACTGTCATGGTTTAAACCAAGTCCACACACAGCTCGTTCACTCACTCCCCTTATCGCTCCCCCATCTCCTGGAGATTAGGAAGGAGAATCCAAAGAATGTGGCCCCCACGGGTTGAGATAAGCACAGTTTAATAGCTAAGGCACAACACAAATCACTACTGCCATTACTACTACAAATAATAGTGATAAAGCCAATAACAAGTGAAGAGAATACAACATCTCACCAGCCACCGACCCATAACTCACCCCACCCTGCCTCACTGAGCACCGACCGATACCTCCTCCATCCCCTCAGAGCTCCAGCCCTTCCAGGTAACTCCCGGTTACATCCTGGGTATGACGTGCTATGGTATGGAATACCTCTTTGGCTAGCCTGGGTCAGGTGTCCTGTCTCTGCTTCCTCCCTGGCAGAGCATGAGCTCAGAAAAGGCCTTGGACAAACCAAACATTTGAGCAGTAACTCAAAACATACTTGCTATCAGCAACCGTTCCCAGCCCGAAAGTCAAACCACAGCACTGCACCAGCTACCAAGAAGGAGGAAAATGACTGCTACTGCTGAACCCAGGACACGCACCTACTCAAAAACATTCTACAATTACATTTAGGAAATGGAGGTGATACTAATGACCAGAGAATAACACTTGAGCATAAAGTTCAAGTGATTACTCTAATTCTCTCACTGAATAGACTCTCTCCTATTTTGCCCATGCATAGATATGGTCTGGATGGAGAGGGACTGGCAGAACAGTGAGCACTGGCTGGGCTGTTGGGTGCAGAGGTTGATAGATTCTACCCTGCAGGAGGCTGGAGAGTACCACAGGGGTTTATCTCCCTAACCTATCTAAACTGAACAGAAGGAGAGCACCACGGTGTGCAGGGACCATAACACAGTACCTGAGCAAGAGAAGTAGGGCAGGAACAGAGACCTGGGCCAAGTGCAGCCAAGACAAGCAAGCTGGGGATTACAAGACAGGTCCACAACCATGCCAAAACAGATCAAATCAATCCCCTGGTCAGGTTTAAGTCCAGCATTTGCTAGGAAAGTCCATGAGCAAACCTAGGTCTAAGGATCATCAAAGGATTTCATAGGTGTGCACACCTCCTGCTAAACCAGAAATCCTCAATTCTAGTCCAACCACCTTGGCCTGAGCTTAAATAGAGATGTTGGGAAAATGGGCAGAGGGTGAGGATGGAGCACCAGCTGAGGCTGCTCAGGGGGATAACGGCCTGGGACAATTCATCAATGCCTCAAACTGCCCATTTCTCACCCTTCAATAAAGTGGAAGGCCAGAGTCACCAGCTCAGCTGTTGGACATCCAGGCACTGCATGTGGATAACCCCAGTGGGGATGGAAAACTGGGCTCTCAAGTGTGCACATAGGGACATCAGCAGCTCCAGAGATGGAGTCACTTGTGCTTCATGTCCCTTTTGAGGACTGTGTGCAAGATCTGGAATGTCTCTCAACCCATTCTCATTGTGTCAGTCTGTGCAGACCAAAACCTTTGCATGGTCCACAAGTATGTCAGAAGCATCCTATGAGCCCTCATCACTGCTGCTGTGCAGCTGTGCTCAGGCATGGCTCATCCATGCCATGTCTCTCAGATGCCCAAGCACCACAATGCCTTTCAGAGGTGATTTCACACCCTTTGCTTTTCCTTCTCTTTGTTTTCCTCTGCTAAAGCATGAGCAGCCCTGGAGGCTTCCTCCCAGGAGAGCACATGCAACTGTATTTACAGCCCCAGCACCACAAGCTGGGCTCTTGCAGTCTGGCAGGAGCTCACCTCTCTTCACATCAGGAGCTGAACAGAGCTGATGCTGGCACCTGGATGTTCTCTGCTGCACTGGGGATAAACCCTTGGCTCCCATCACTCTGTGGCAGAGGGAAGGCACAGGAGGTAACACCAACACAAAGCACAGCCTCACCTGCATTGATGCAATGGGCTTGCTTCTTTAGGTCCTTTTTACCCCTTTAGTAAAGCTGCATCAGAAATCAGCCTTACCTGTGTGGGTTTTCTTTATAAGAAAAGGAAGCAATGGTTTGTGCAGGTTGTTTTCTGTCACATAGGCAGCTAACGCAAGATGCACTGAATTACTCAAGAGTTAAATGGGAATGAATCTTCTTTTGTTCTAAAGAAATGCAACATTCCAGATTGTCAGCAGAATGTAGTCACTAACAAATCAGCACATTGTAACATCAACATGTTTTTAATGCAAGCAGCTGAAGGCTCATAGATTTAGGATGCTTCAATGTGCTGGAGCTCATAAAACTATAAATCATGTGGATGTTATCTGTTAGGAATGATCTCAAACAGTTTGATAAATGTGGTTTGTTGATTGGAATGATAACTAAAAGCCAAGTGAAAATGGGTGCAGTTCATTCATGTGTAAGCTGGATTTCACTGGGACTGGGACTTTCTATCCTCCTGGTTTACATGTGTTACTATGAGGTTTTCAGGTGTCTTCTGAACAAATTAGCTCTGAAAACTGAAAAGTGAAAGTGAAGAAAGATCTGATTCTTTTCTTTAATCTGAAAACACATGTGCTTGAATGAACTGATAGTTTTAAGGGTTCTAGCACTGAAAATGCCATTTGTTCCTTGAACGTGCTCCTTGTTCTTTTCAAGATACCTCAACTGTATGACACAAAATATATGTAATTTGGGTTAGAAAATTGTCCTGGTTTGAGCAGTAGCAGTTATTTTTCTCCTCCGTGGTAGCTGGTGCAGTACTGTGGTTTGACTTTCGGGCTGGGAAGGGTGCTGATAGCAAGTATGTTTTGAGTTACTGCTCAAGTGTTTGGTTTGTCCAAGGCCTTTTCTGAGCTCATGCTCTGCCAGGGAGGAAGGAGAAACAGGACACCTGACCCAGGCTAGCCAATGAGGTATTCCATACCATAGCACGTCATACCCAGGATGTAACCGGGAGAGATCGGGAAGGGCTGAGCTCTGGGGGGATGGAGGAGGTATCAGTCGGTGCTCGGTGGGGCAGGGTGGGGTGAGTTATGGGTTGGTGGCTGGTGAGGTGTTGTATTCTCTTCACTTGTTATTGGCTTTATCACTATTGTTTGTAGTAGTAATGGCAGTAGTGATTTGTGTTGTGCCTTAGCTATTAAACTGTGCTTATCTCAACCCATGGGGGCTACATTCTTTGGATTCTCCTTCCTAAATCTCCAGGGAGCAAAGGGGGGAGTGAGTGAATGAACTGTGTGGACTTGGTTTAAACCACAACAGTAGAACATACAGTAATTTAGCAATTAAACTGGCCATTGTTTGGATTAAAATATGGTCCAAAAGTGTCTAAATAAATCCATCGTTTAAATGTTCCAGCATAGAAAACCAAAAAAGACATTTTTTGCTTCAGTTGCTTCCTGGTATTTTAGAAATACCTTCACTGAAAACCAGAAAAACATAATTTGGGGTTAAAACTATAGCAGAATATGTGAATTTAACCAAAATGGGGAAGCCAAAATAGTGACTGATAGTCATTAAATATGGTACAAAAGTGAATGTCAACTTCTTAAGTGTTCTATTTTTCTTCCTTTTGCCTCAGCAGGTAACACCAGGTGATGGGAGAAAATCAAACCCAGATTAAATTCATCCTGTTAGGAATTACAGACAGCCCTCGTGCACAGACCCCTCTGTTCGTGTTGTTTCTATTGATTTACATTGTCACTCTGATGGGGAACGTTGGCATTATCACATTGGTGAGGGTGTCTCCCAGCCTCCACACCCCCATGTACTTCTTCCTCACCCATTTTGCCTTCATTGACATCTGCTATTCCACAGTCATCTCCCCCAGGATGCTGGCAGACCTCTTATCAGAGGACAAAACCATTTCTTTCACTGCCTGCATGATGCAGTACCTCATACTCGCTTTCTTTGGTATTAATGAGTGTCACCTGCTGGCCATGATGGCCTACGACTGGCACGTTGCCATCTGCCAGCCCCTGCTCTATGTGACCATCATCTCCAGCCGTGTCTGCTGGCAGCTGGTAGCATCATCCTACCTATTCGCCTTCCTCAGTGCCATCATCTACACATGGTGTGTGTTTAGAGGTTCCTTCTGTGGTCCCAACCACATTGACCACTTCTTCTGTGACGTATCCCCTGTGCTAAAGCTCGTGTGCTCTGACACCCACAGCAGTGAGATGGTCATCTTTGCCTTATTCACTATCAATGTGGTGGGCACAAGCATGGTCATTTTGTTCTCCTACATCTCTATCATCTGCACCGTTCTGAGAATGTGCTCAGCACAGAGCAGGACCAGAGCCTTCCACACCTGTGCCTCCCATTTAATGGTTGTTTCCATATTCTTTGGGTCAGGATTCTTCATTTATCTGCAACCCTCTTCTAGCCACAGGAGCCTGGATAAGGTGGCCTCCATCTTTTACACCGTGGTCACTCCCATGCTCAACCCATTCATCTACAGCCTGAGGAACAAGGAGGTGAAGGGGGCTCTGCTCAAGTGTAGGAGCAGGTTCTTCAACCACTGGCAACATAGAAGAGTTTTATCATTAAGGACATGAAGATTTCATGCAGTGACAGACAGCCTATGAGGCACTGAAGCAATGGGATTTTCCACTAATCCTCATGATTCTATGTAGTTTCTTCCACAGCTCATGCACAAAAGTCAATGACAGTATTGAATGCGAAATAGCCCCACAAATCACTTCTTTCTTTCTTAGATGGATATCAAGAGGAACCTCAACCTTCAAATAACTTCACAGTCACCAGCTTGTATGAAGAAATTTCCCTGAATTATCCCAGGCCTCTTTTCCTCACAGGAAACATCAATCAGCTTCATTGAGTTACAACTTTTGTCATTCATAAACATGTCTTTTTCTTGCAAGATTCTTGACCTTGTC
Organism: Melopsittacus undulatus; assembly: GCF_012275295.1. NCBI lineage: Eukaryota > Metazoa > Chordata > Aves > Psittaciformes > Psittaculidae > Melopsittacus > Melopsittacus undulatus. The sequence goes on along the minus strand of NC_047533.1, from coordinate 72,739,527 downwards.
CCTCAGCTCCAATAAAATTCCTCACTCTTACCTGTGAGCTCTTTATTAAAGCTGCTGGGGTGGGAGGGAACAGGAAGTGCAGTTTTACATTTGCTGGCTGAGAAAGAGTCAGAGAAAAGGCTTCAAAAGATTCATTGCATTTGTTTGTGCCTTTCAAAGAGCAGAAGTTGGTGGGAATCAAGGTCTCAGGCTGCACTTTAGTATATCAAGAGGTATCCCTCCCCAGGCTGCAACTTCCAAGTAGATTTCACTTTAAGTAAGAAACTGTAGACAGTATCATTCATAATACAGGATGATGAATGGTGCTGAGGCTACCCAGTGTTAAGGACAATTTGGGCATATTAAGGCTTCATCCTGCTCATTTTAAGGGATGTCTTACATTCATGTGAAGTGCCATTCACTTAAATGGTGCAATCCATAGAATTCCAGCACAAGACAAGAACCCACAGTCCATGCCCATGCTGAACTCTTGCTAACGCACACCAGGAAACACCAAATGGTTTATCTCATATAGGAGTTAAGACAGTGGCTCATTTCCGTAGATGAAAGACAATCCTGAACACAGAATCGATCCTAACTGAGAGCTGTCTGGGTCTCAGAGAAGCCAAAACACACTGATGGGGGAAAATATCTTTACCTGCTATGAGTGGGAATTAACTGATGCTTTGAACAGAATATGGATGGTGAACAGTCTCTTTTGTGTGCTCTGGCAAACAGCAGCAAGAGATGAGATGTTCTCTTTTGTCTGCGGGAAAGTGGCTTCAGCCTTTACTCAGTGAAGGAGGCAGAACTGATGTAATCAGATGCTAAAGAGCTTGGCAGGACAGAGACCTTTGATATCATTAGAATCATAGAATGGTTAGAAAGGACCTTAAAATCATCCATTTCCAGCCCCCCTGCCATGGGCAGGGACACTTCACACTAAGCCATGACACCCATGGTCCAACCTGGCCATAAACACCGCCAGGGATGGAGCATTCACAACCTCCCTGGGCAACCCATTCCAGTGCCTCAGCACCCTCACAGGAAAGAATTTCTTCCTTAGATCCAATCTAAACTTCCCCTGTTTCAATTTTAACCCATTACCCCTTGTCCTGTCCCTACAGTCCCTCATGAATAGCCCATCCCCAGCATCCCTATAGCCCCCCCTTCACATACTGGAAGGCTGCTAAGAGATCATAACACAAGACTTCCTATAGAAACTTCACCAGACCTTGTTTTCTTCCTCTGTTTTGTTGGATCTTGCTGCTCAGACCATACATATAAAATCTTAGAGCCACAAGAAGCCCAAGTTTGGCCTCAAAATTCATCTGACCCAAGCTTTTGTGGAAAAGGGACCTAGAAGAGAAGTGTCATCTGTAGGGTTCATTACCCAACTCTGGTGTCTTTATTTCCTCTTGGCTTTAATAAAGTCCTCAAAGCAGAGATACAGAAATACTCAAACATTTATCCAGACTTGGTGCTATGCTCCCAAGAGAGCTCTGGATTTCCATAGTCTTGTACAGAGTGGATTCAACTCTGTGAATGTCCAAGAGGAAGCTCAGTCTAATGTGCAGGGGAGGCACAATTGTCAATTCCAGCAATATAAGAAAGAGGTTTGAGGTTTTGGAATACATTTTATACTGAGAGCATCATTGCATGATTCTGCTTCAGTCATTGCAGAGGAAAGGGTCTACACAATGCAGAAACTCCTGCTGGAGACACAAAATGCACACACCAAATATATACCAGATTTCATCTCAATCAAAGTCTAATATTATACTTGGGAGAGAAGAAAGCACTATGGACCAGAGAATGACACTTGTATATAACGTTCAACTCACTGAACTCCCTCACTGAGAACACTATCTCCAATTTTGTCTATGCAGGGACATGTTCCAAATAGAGAGGGACAGTCAGAGCAGTGAGCACTGTTGGGTGCAGAGGATGATGGCTCTGCTCTGCAGGAGCCTGGGGGCCACCACAGGGGTTTGCATCATTCATCTCTTTAAACAGAGCCAAAGGGGACACCACAGTGAGCAGGGACCATCCCACAGTACCTGAACTACAGAAATATGGCAGGAACAGAGACATGGGCCAAGTTCAGACAAGACTCCAGAGCATCAGGAAATCTGGTGATGATGAGGCAGGTCCAAGACCAAAACAAGACCCAGATGAAGTAAATCCCCTGGTCAGCATCAGGTCCAGCAGCAGTTAGGGAAATCCAGTAGCAAACCAAGGTCACCATCAAACTATTTCATAAGTGGACACAACTTGTTCTAAACTGGGAACCACAATGCCTCTAATAAAACCCAACCTCCTTGGAGGGAGCTTAAATAGAGATGGGGGCAATTGGGCAGAGGGTGGGGATGGAGCCCCAGCTGAGGCTGCTCAGGGGGATAAAGGCCTATTAGTTCAGCCTGACACAACTCATCATTGCCTGGAAATGCCCTTTTCTCACCCTTCAATACAGTGGAAGCCCAGAGTCACCAGCTCAGCTATTGGACATCCAGGCGCTACATGTGGATAATCCCACTGGGGATGGAAAACTGGGCTCTCAAGTGTGCACAGAGGGAAAACAGCAGCTCCAGAGATGGAGTCACTTGTGCTTCATGTTGCATTTGGGGACCCTTTGCAAGATCTGAAATGTCCCTAAAACCCATTCTCATTCTGTTGCCAAGGTCAGACTAAATACTTTGCATAGTCCACAAGTATGTCAGAAGCATCCTATGAGGTGCTCATCATTGCGGCTGTGCAGCTGTGCTCAGGCATGGCTCATCCATGCCATGTCTCTCAGGTGTCCAGGCACCCCAATGCCTTTCAGAGTTGATTTCACACCCTTTGCCTGACAGCAAACACAATCCACAGGAAGCATCATTCTCTTCATCTCCAGGTGCACTAATAAACCCCAGGAACAATTTGCTGTAAATATGTGGATTTGGGGACATGTCTTTCCCCTTCTTCCACACTGAGTGGAGGCAGTGCTGGCAAGTGACTGTCTACCTAATTCACCACTGATTATTCCCATAACTTTTTAAACTGGCTTTTCCAATGCTACTTAAAGAGAATTTCAGCCATGCAAAAAGAGTTCCTGCAACCATTTCTATTCTCACCATTGCCCCTTGTTAACATCTTCCTGTAAACTCACTCCTGACTGTGGTGCCTGACATTGCTGATGGACCCTGGTACCAGCTCCCATCAGCAAGGTTCCCATCACCTCCCTGCCATGATAATGCCAACCATGGCCCTTGTGCAGGCCCTTGTAACTGCCTCAGAAATGCTCCAAAAGTGGATGTGAAAGGTGGGGTTGTTGTGTGGTTTGCTCTAAGGGAGCCCAAAGCCCTGTTGCTTGCTCTAGCTGAGGTCATCTCCTCTGGGTACACTTCATCCCCACACTAATCAGCACAGAGAAGAGATAATGACGTGCTGTGGGCTTTGTCACCTCCTGGGGCACAAAGACATTCACAGTCCCCACATCCCCACATCCCATCAAATAGGAAGGGGCTTTGCTGATGCTGGTTCATTGCCAGGCTCCCTGCACAGCTCCAGCCACCTTCATCTTCACATCCATCTGCGAGAGCATCAGGAGGGCAGCAGAGACAGAGCTGAGATGTAAGTGAGGGGCAGCATCTTTCAGCCCATCATTCTGCTGTGGTTCTCTCTTGGCAACAAGCAGCAGCTCCTGTCTTCATCTCCTGCCCTCCTGCAGGCTCCTGGGCTTCTTGAGGATGCTCTGGGCTTCCCAGGGAGCTGCTTGTGCTGTGTCCTCCCCATGCAGCTGCTGAGAAGGCAGGTTTGGAGATCAGCCTCATGGAGAACACACAGGAGGGAGGGGAAACCAATACAAACCTCTGTGTAAACTTGCATAAGATCATAGCTTGGATTGGAAGGGACCTTAAAGCTCAGTCAGTGCCAACCCCCACCATCCACTAGAGCAGGTTGTGGCTAACCTAACTTCCTATAGATCAGAAATCCATTCCAGTAATGAAGAAACCCAAGCAGAGAGGGAAGAAGCAGGTGGGTGGGAAATGCCCTCAAAAGCATGAAGGATCAACTGTGCACTGTGAAAGCACCACGTTTCTCTGTGTTCCAGGTGGAGCCGCATGGTCTGCAAGCCCCAGGCTCAGCACTAACGCAGGCAATGAAGTGCAGCACTAAGGTAAAGCTGCTCGGGTGTGCAACCTCCCCACTGCTTTCCACAGGGCTCATTGCTCAGCATCTGCAGGTGAGCCAGAGGAGCAGGCACCACCTTGTGCCATGGTGTTGAAGTGCTTGAGCACCCCTTTGTTCTCCCTGTGCTGGGACAGGACTTTCCCCAACCTGTTCCTCATTGATCTGTGCCTCAACTCTCCCTTTACATCCTGCAGGACTGTCTCTGAGCAGCTCCCAGCACACAGAGGCTTTTGCACCTGGCACATCCCTGCCTGCTGGACAAGAAACCTCCAGCCAGCAGCTCACACACAAGGCACCATCCAGCCCATGGCACAAAGCAACTGCACCCATGTGACCCAGTTCAGCCTGGTGGGGTTCACAGAGGAGCTGGTGACTCAGGGCAACTTGTTCCTGCTCTTCCTGCTCACCTACCTTGTCACCATTGTGGGCAACCTGGGCATCATCATCTTGATCAGGGCCAGCCCCCACCTCCACTCCCCTATGTATTATTTCCTGGGCAACCTGGCCTTTGTAGACCTCTGTTCTTCCACCATCATCACCCCCAAGGTGTTGGTTGACTTGATGTTGGAGAAGAAGAGCATTGCTTATGCTGGGTGTGTGGCTCAGGTCTTCCTCTTTCAACTTTCTGGGATTACTGAATGCTTCCTGCTGGCTGCAATGGCCTATGACCGTTATGTGGCCATTTGCCTTCCCCTGCTCTACCCCCTTGTCATGTCCCCAAAGTGCTGTTTCCAGCTGGTGACCGGCTCCTACCTCATGGGGCTGACCAATGGTGTGGGACAGACCATCAGCATGTCCACCCTGTCCTTCTGCAGCTCCAGCACCATCGACCTCTTCTTCTGTGACATTTCCCCTCTCATCTCCCTCTCCACCTCCGACACCACCCTCAGCCACATCATCCTGACCACTGCAGCATCTCTCCTTGGTGTGTCCAGCAGCCTGGTTGTCCTGCTCTCCTATGTGGCCATCATCCCCACCATCCTGAGCATCAATTCAGCCGAGGGCAAGCGCAAAGCCTTCTCCACCTGCACATCTCACCTCGTCACTGTCAGTATCTTCTATGGGGCATCCTTCTTTATGTATTTATTCCCCAGCTCACACAGCTCAAGAGGAGCAGATAAATGGGCTGTGGTGCTCTACACCATGGTGACTCCCATGCTGAACCCCTTGATCTACAGCCTGAGGAACAAGGAGGTGAAGGAGGCTTTGAGGAGACTCTTGAAAATAAAGTGATATTGAATGTTTTAAGTTTAGGAGCAGACAGAATGGAGATGTGGGGAGATGCTCAGCTGTTTGTTAAGTTTCTCAGATGGACAACATTTGCTGGGGGAGTCTTAAGCACCTTAACTTACATGATGCACTGGCTGCTTTGATATCACCACCTGCATATACAAATAAGAACCTTGCAAAAGCTTTAACAATTCTCTGTACAGAGAGTTGATTTGTGGTGGAAAAACAATACATACAGGAAAAACCACCAACACATGCCAATGTGTGCATTACCTCAGCCCATAGAGCTGCAGCCTCTCCAGGGCTATGGTGAATCCTGGAGCCATGGCTGAGTCTTAGGGCTATCCTAGAGACACAGAATCATGGAATGCTTTGTGTTAGAAAGGAACTTGAAGCTCATCCATTTCCAACCCCTGCCATGGGCAGGGACCCCTTCCCATGGAGCAGCTGCTCCAAGCCCCTGTGTCCAACCTGGCCTTGAGCACTGCCAGGGATGGGGCAGCCACAGCTTCTCTGGGCACCCTGTGCCAGCGCCTCAGCACCCTCCCAGGGAACAGCTTCTGCCTCAGAGCTCAGCTCAGTCTCCCCTCTCTTGGGCAGGTTCAAGCCATTCCCCTTGTTCTGTCCCTACAGGCCCTTGTCCCAAGCCCCTCTCCAGCTTTCCTGCAGCCCCTTTAGGCACTGGAGCTGCTCTCAGGTCTCCCCTTCAGGAGCCTTCTCTTGTCCAGGCTGCCCCAGCCCAGCTCTCTCAGCCTGGCTCTGGAACAGAGCTGCTCCAGCCCTTGCAGCATCTCAACACACATCAACCACATCCCATATTCACAGCTCACACACACACAATGATGTGCTCAGCTTTGCAGCACAATTTATGTCTAAAAAGACAAGAGCAACATTTTCTGGCAGGTATCTAAGGTAGGAAAAGCATCATCAGCTTGAAGTATCATGAAGTCTGCCTGATTGTGTCTGGGTTATTGGTTTAATCATGCTCAATATCCCATTCATTAAATCTTAGTCACTCAGGAGCTACATAAAAACACAATCTGTGCTTGAGTGTGCCATGATGCCAAAATCCTCCTATGAATCTTCATGTAAAGACATACAGAAGGCAAAACTTATCCCAAATCATAAAAGTCTGTTGGGTCTGTGTGGTTTCTTTCCCTAAAGAGACAAGGTTTGGGTCCATAACTCCCTAACATTTGTTCTGAGAATGAGAGAAGACCGCCAGGCAAATGTCAATGCCTAAGAGAACTCTCATCACCTGCCCTTGAAGCTTCATTTCATTCCGGTATCATTTCAACACTGACTTGATGAGCACTGAGTTGTCTAAAGGGGACAAAATGAATCATTCAGTGGCTTAAGCATGTGATGCACAGACTGATGTCAGTCACTGTGGCTGATCCAATGCATTGGGATGGGATTTCTCCCAGTGCCTCTCAGGCTGCAGCACTACAGGAAGAAATGCCAAAATCCAATTGGAAAGAACATTTGGGGTTGCTCTGCTTGGGTTTGTCTTTAACAGATCAGTGCCTATACTGAGCACACCAGCTACATCTGAGCATGAGTTAGCTGAATGCTGTTCTTCATCTGACCATTCGCACCCTATTGTTGCCAGCTCCTCTAAGAAGCAATTCACCTTACTCCAAAGCAACCACCCTAAATAGCTTAATTCAGTACTACCTAGGAATTCCCACTTATCACTGTTGACTGCAGAGCTCAAGTTATTCCCTGCACCAGGACAAAGGGGTGTCATAGAATCATGGAATGGTTTGGGTTGGAAAAGACCTGAAAGCCCAACCCCTGCCATGGGCAGGGATGCCTCACACTAGATGAAGTCACCCAGGGCTCTGTCCAACCTGGTGCCTGTTGACTTCACCCTGATAATCCCCACATTGAGAGCCCAGATCCACATCTGGAGGAGCACAGAGCTGAAGGATGCTCTGGGAAGACTCCTAGGAAAAGGTCTTGTTTCCTCCCACATTCAGGCTGGTAAAAAGATATAATCAACTCGATGTAAAGAACATGGATGTTCTTGAGATTGCACCTACAGAGATGGTAACAGTGAGCACATAACATGGAGAGCTATGAAAGCCCTGAAATAGTCCTTAGGGTGCAGGGAGTAACTGAGGGCAATGGTGCAGAACACTTCATTGGGTGCAATGGCCACACTGAGTATCTGCTTCAAGGACCTGCTCCTTAGGGAAATACAGGATGAAGCAATAGAGCAATATCCCCAACCACACAGCACAGGCAATGCTGGGACAGGAGAGGATGCACCTGCGTGCTCTGCCCTGGCAGATGAGCTGCTGTGGGGTTGTCACACAGACATCTTCAGCGTGCTTTTGTTCTTGTGCTCTCTACACTTGTGATCCCACCTTGGACCCTCACTGTGGGGATATGCTCTAGCTCACGGCTCCATGGGACATGTGGGATCCTGCTGGACAAGACCATGAGTGAGTATTCCTGGGTAAAAAGGGTCAGCAAGGGACACAGAATCACATTAGCCAAGAAGGTAAATCTTCAAGGGGATTCATCTTTCTTTTCTCTGTCTCCTCATCTCTCTGCCCATCCCTTGTGGTACCTGATGACAAACACTAGAATCAACACATGAGGCCAGATAAGAAAATCATCAAGCCCATTGAGGAGCATCCAGCTGGAGAGGCAATTGAGAGAGGGTCCTCCAAACCTGACTGGAGCATAGGGGAAGCTGCAAGGAAGCAGCAGGACACAGCTCATCTTCTGGTCTTCCTATGGAAGGGTCTATCACTTCCATTGCCTATGGAAGAGCTGAAGTAACTCATTCTTAGGCTGGCAATGTCAGGTGAGATGAATTCAGGTTCTGTGCCTGTACTCAGCTGTGCAAACACACACTAGCACTGAATAACTGCTGCTTTCAGTAATGTGCCTAAAACCAGAGGTCCTAACATACACACATTGTAATGAAGGCTTTTTGGTGCACATCCAACCCTTCAGTGTTTGCTCATGCAAAAGACAAAGCTCAATGAGACAATGTTTTTACTGCTAAGACTGATGAAAATGAATCCAACCAAACTGTGTTGGGCTGTAGTTGATGGGGACTCCACATGCATTTGTCTTCAGCCTCTATCTCCAGTTTCTGCATATGAAATTCAAAATAAAGTCTTAATGTATGAGCAATTTAATGCGGCACCGAGATTGAGATCTCATATTCACAGAAGTCAGGGAATGCAAGGAAGTGTTCAAGGCCAGGTTGGATGGGGTTTGGAGTAACCTGCTCTAATAGAGGCTGTCCCTGCCTTGAACAGGTGGCTGGAACTGGATGAGCTTTAGGGTCCTTTCCAAACCATTCCATCATTCCCTGATACAAGAGCTCAACCAAACTATAAGAGTGCAGATTCTCTCAATGCTAAATTTACTCTACTTTTCTCTATCCTGTGTGCAGCTGTGCTATGGTACAGAGAGCAATGCCAGCACCATGGAAGCCCTTCCCTTAGCCCATGATCAAGACCCCACACACTGCAGCGATGAAACAGCCACTGTGATCCATGTCTCCAGTTCAGTTCCTTCACCATGGAAGAGAAGTACACCTTTCAGTCACCAGCTTCATCCTCCTGGTGCTGACCACAGACCCAAAGCTGCAGCTTCTCTTGTTCATGGTGTTCACCTTAGCCTACATCACCACCCTCTATCTGTGACTATCTCACAACTAAAGAAGGAATTGTAGATGTTGAGTCAGGTGACCCCATTCCCATGCTTACTCTCCAATCCCAATTTCATAATAATAGGAAACCACATTTCTGAAAGCCAGTCAGGCATGAAGGATGGATGTAGTGGATTTGAGCTTGCCTCACAGCTTAGCAGACACAAGCAAATCCAACCCAAGGAAAAGAATGGCAAGAAGTTTAAAGTATGGGGAGTCATTGAGGAGGTTCAAAGATAAGGAGAAATGCAATGAGCTTCCCCAGCTCCATATATTAGGGGACCAAAAGAAGGAAGGGACAAAGCACCCCATTAGCAAGAACCACATTATCTGCACAGGTCATGAAGACAAGGATGTCTCTTTAAAGAGAGAGTATGACCAAGCTTGTATGGGCACAGAAAGCCCTCCAGCAGGCCCCACATCCAGGCTTTCACAAGACAAGCAGTCACAGCTATTTCCATCACAAGTGATGCTGCTCACTGGCCCAAAGCAAGAAGTGCTCCTTGGGGACCAACCACCCTTCCAGGAGTCATCAGCTTTAACAAGACCTTCTGGGCTTTACCAAGGAACTTTCCTCATCACCACAAAAGCTTCTCACAACACTTGCATGTGACTTACCTCATTCTTCATAACAAGACACCAGAGATTAATTAGCTGGGGGGAACAAGAAAGAAACTTTCTTCTTTGTGAACAAAGTTCACTTCTACAGCTGCCTTGCTTGACAGAGCTGGTCCATGCCCAAAGGCAGTGAGTTGGAGGGTCAGTGTGTTGGCATCTTTGTGTCTTAAGGACAATTTCATGGGCCTGGATCATAGAATCCCAGCCTGGTTTGGGTTGGAAGGGAGCTTAAAGCTCCTCCAGCTCCAAGCCCAACCCCTTCCCCTGGAGCAGCTGCTCCAAGCCCCTGTGTCCAACCTGGCCTTGAGCACTGCCAGGGATGGGGCAGCCACAGCTTCTCTGGGCACCCTGTGCCAGCGCCTCAGCACCCTCCCAGGGAACAGCTTCTGCCTCAGAGCTCAGCTCAGTCTCCCCTCTCTTGGGCAGGTTCAAGCCATTCCCCTTGTTCTGTCCCTACAGGCCCTTGTCCCAAGCCCCTCTCCAGCTTTCCTGCAGCCCCTTCAGGCACAGACAGGTTTATGGAGAAAAGTTTCTCTCTTATTGCTCTCAAAGGAGCAAACCAACACCAGTATTTTCTAAGGAAGAATTTCCTATCCACCTATGCAGAATATAAACCCTTCTTCATTAAGTTAATATCTGCTATTAGCAGCCTTGATAAAAGCAAACACACAGCCAGGACACTGCCTGCAGCCATTTTGATTTCCTGCTCTGTCCAGGAAGTTTCTTATGGATGCTGAGCATTGAGGGTTTGCTGCATAAGAAATCGTTCAATAGAACTGATGGAGGCCAGGCTGGATGGGGCTTGGAGCAAGCTGCTCCAGGGGAATGTGCCCCTGTCTGTGGCAGGGGATGCAACTGGATGAACTCTAAGCTCCTTTCCAACACAAACCATTCCATGGTTGCATGAAAGCTGCTGTCACCTCCTCCCTTTGGAGTGGGGTTTCTGAAGGTCCCCAACACATCAGCAGAGTGAGCTGATGTTTCCCATTAGGCTTAAACTGACTCTTCAGGCTATGGCCTGTGTCTGCTCTCAACACAACCACATTGGAGCTGTGTCTGCCCATCACCCTTCACTGCAAGTGCAGAGAACCAAACACTTTTTCCAGAAGAAACCCCTGATATGGAGGTTTAAAATAGATCCAAGCTGAATCCAAGCCCCAGATGCATCCTTGTCTCCATAAGGGGAACCTTTGTTGATTAATTCCGATGTGGCAACTTACAACTAGATAGAATAACCCCTTGGACCTGTGTGACTCAACCCTCAGACCATGGAATGAGAAATCATGAGTAAGCAGCAGCTGGGATGGAAAATCAGCTTTGCCTGGATGGACAGACATAAGGAGAAGAGGAGGTGATGGGGGAGCTCTGGACAACACCGAGAGACTTTGAGCCATGAAATAAGTTGAGCACATCTGGATACAACATATGGCCAGAAGCATGGAGCATCTGTGTCATCAGCACCAGATAACAGACAAGGAAAAGCCAACACTGCTCAGACAGGGTCTGCAAAGGCTGTTCCCAGACCAAGTTCCGTGACTGCTTATCACAGGGGATGAAATTCCACCCTGCTCCTAGGTCTGCATGGTGGTAGCTTTCCATGGGGCAGGCCCACCCAGGAAAGCAAGACACCAGCTACATCCTATGGAGGAAATAAGTACATTTCCTAGGAGGAAATGAGTAGATGGGCACATGAAGCTGAGAGCTGCTCTGGATGAGGTTCCCACCACCATGGGGATGGAGACGAGTAAAACAGTCACAAAGAGCAGCTTCTACAGGTTGGAGAAGCCCAAGAGGACAAACGTGGTCACACTCAGGTGGTTTCCTCCAGCCACTCTCTTGGCAGCAGGAGACAAAGAAACATGGGAAGAGGTTGGATCACTTCTCCCAGCTCATAGGAACACACAGGGCATGAGGTTAAGGCAGGATTTGGGGTTTCCTCTGTGAATGCACCCAATTACTTACAGATAAAACCATGATGGCTGAAGGTCATAAACAATATATTGAAAAATAATACATTGATAAAATAATAGTCAATAGTTCATGTATGGAAATAAAATTATCCTAAGGCTTAAATGGTAAAGCTCTGGCTGGGCTGTTATGGAAGGAATTGGTCCTGCAAAACATAAGCATCTTCTCATGAACGTCTGAATTCTTCTTAAGAAGTAGGCTTGTTTGGGATGATTTCTTTCCTGTTGGAGGTATTGATCTTTAAGGACAAGTAAATACAATAATATCATGCCTTCATTTGCCACATGAATTAGTGTTGCATTAAATAGATAAGAGGTCACATCGCAGTCAGTTTCTGACTCTGTAGTCATGTTTGGGTCAATTAAAGAGACCAGAATCCCTGATTGCAGTTCCATGGACTTGTAGCTTCAAGGGAAAAACCAGCCCCTTCTCATCTCAATTATACTTGCAAGTATTTCTTCCTCTGTTCTTATACTTAAAGGACATCTGTATATATAAATCTGTATGACAAGATGACTGCTGATCATGTTACCCTTAAATATGCATTGACCTTAAAATGATGAGATGACCTTAAAATACGCATGGTGCCTGGTGAGAAATGAGCATTACTCCTCCTTCCCCTCCCACTTCCCTCTTCCCATCAGCCCCTTTCCCAGCAAGATGACCATTTCTTCAGCACAATTCACCTTCTCCCTCCACCCTTCCCAAAGCAGCTTTGACTTACCCATTCCCCAGCCTGTGCTCAGAGGTTCACTGCAGAAAGGCCCTTGACCCACCACCAATGCTCTTCTCAGGGTGCTGGTGGCTGCCTTTGCTGCAAGGACACATTGATGGCTCCTTTCAACACAGAGGACACCACAACCACCTTGTCCCTCTCTGCTAAGGTGCCCCCAGCCTGTCTTGGTGCTTGGAGCAACTGTTTCCCATAGGCAGGACTCAGCATTTTCCCTTTTTGAAGTCTGTGTGATTTCATCTGCCCATTTTGGACCCAAAATTGGCCTTTGAAAAGCCATTTTGCTTCATATTCCTCTGAATTTAAATATCCTCAGGGTGGCTCTTTGGTGTGTGCAAAAGGAGGAAATGAAACCAAGAGTGGGACATATTCATGTAGAGAAAAGCAGCTGACAGCAGACAGGGTTTTGCTAAATCTTTAACCCCTTTAAATGGGTTCAGAAGGTCCAGCTGAAGTTGTCTACACCAACCTCAGGCAGGGGGATGAAGGCAACTGCTGTTTCCCATTGCTAATGACTCAATGGCCATCTCCTCATCCATATTTATATCCTTCACTTTGGGTAGTAGTTATATAACTAAGTTATAGATATATAAAGAGGAGACATCTGAAACATCCATCTTTCATCTACCACCACTGAAAGCAGCCATTCTCAATACCACTGCTTGTGTAAACAGTGCAAAACATCACCCATCCCACATCAAATATCCACATGTTCTCATACATGGAAGCATCCTTTTCTCTGTGCTCTCAGCTTTACACACTCATGCTGACAGTACAGGTGGCTAAAGCCAGCTGAATGCAGTCCTGCCCATGGGTCTGTCCTTGCTCAACCCAACCTTCCCCTTCTCACTTTCACCCTTTCTCATGATACAGGAAATACAAATTTCCCTTCTTGGGTTCAAAAGCCATAAATCAGAATCCCAGAGAGCTTTGGGTTGGAAGAGAACTTAAAGCTCCCAAAGCTCCAACCCCTGCCATGGGCAGGGACCCCTTCCACTGGAGCAGCTGCTCGAAGCCCCTGTGTCCAACCTGGCCTTGAACACTGCCAGGGATGGGGCAGCCACAGCTTCTCTGGGCACCCTGTGCCAGCGCCTCAGCACCCTCCCAGGGAACAGCTTCTGCCTCAGAGCTCAGCTCAGTCTCCCCTCAGGCAGGTTAAAGCCTTCATGGGGGTTATGGGGAACCTCCACCTACAGCCAAACATGACAGGAAAGTGCATGTCACACGGATCAGCCTGATCCCCCAGCAGTGCACACTGCCACAGTCTTGGCATCATTTGGGTTCCAATCCCTTCCAGAGCCATGTCAAGTGTACATCTGAACAGACCAAGAAGGAGGACAAAAAAAACCAACAGGCAATAAACAAGCAGGAACACAGACCTGGGCCAAGTTCACCCAAGGCTCCAGAGCATCAGCAGAGCTGGTGATGAGGAGGCAGATTCAAGACCAAGCCAAGTCAGGTCGAGTCAATCCCTTGTGCAGGATCAGGTGCAAAAACTGCTAGGAAGGTGTGTGAGAAATCCTTGGTCACCCCCAAAAGATTCCATAGGTGTGCTGAACTGCTGCTAAACTGGAAACCACAACTGCTCTAGTAAAGCTCAATCTGCCTGTTCTGAGCTTAAATAGAGATGGGGGAAAATAGGAAGAGGGTGGGGATGGAGCCCCAGCTGAGGCTGCTCAGGGGGATAAAGGCCTATTAGTTAAAGCTGGGATAATTCCTCCCTGCCTCAAAATGCCAGTTTTTCCCCCTTGAATACAGGGGAAGTCCTGAGGCACCAGCTCAGCTGCAGGACATCCAGGCACTACATGTGGATAACCCCTGTGGGGATGGAAAACTGGGCTTTCCCTCCACAGAGGGACATCAGCAGCTCCAGAGATGGAGTCACTTGTGCTTCATGTCCCTTTTGAGGACTGTGTGCAAGATCTGGAATGTCTCTCAACCCATTCTCATTGTGTCAGTCTGTGCAGACCAAAACCTTTGCATGGCCCACAAGTATGTCAGAAGCATCCTATGAGCCCTCATCACTGCTGCTGTGCAGCTGTGCTCAGGCATGGCTCATCCATGCCATGTCTCTCAGATGCCCAAGCACCACAATGCCTTTCAGAGGTGATTTCACACCCTTTGCTTTTCCTTCTCTTTGTTTTCCTCTGCTAAAGCATGAGCAGCCCTGGAGGCTTCCTCCCAGGAGAGCACATGCAACTGTATTTACAGCCCCAGCACCACAAGCTGGGCTCTTGCAGTCTGGCAGGAGCTCACCTCTCTTCACATCAGGAGCTGAACAGAGCTGATGCTGGCACCTGGATGTTCTCTGCTGCACTGGGGATAAACCCTTGGCTCCCAGCACTGTGTGCCAGAAGGAAGGCACAGGAGGTAACACCAACACAAAGCACAGCCTCACCTGCACTGAGGCAGTGGGCTTGCTTCTGCATGTCCTCAGGTCCTCTTCAGGAAAGCTGTGCCAGAGAACAGCTTTACTAACATGGATTTTCTTCATAAGAAGAAGCAGCAGCATTGGCTTACAAATTGTTTTTCTATTACATAGGCAGCTGAAGCAAGATGCACTGATTTATTTGATACATGAGGATGAATCTTAGTCTGTTATACAGAAATTCAACATTTCAGTTTGTCAGCAGAACGTGGTCCATAACAATTCAGGCTTTGGAATCAGCCTGTTACAACATCAAGTCTTATTTAAGGCAAGAAACTGAATGCCCATTGGTTTAGGTGGTTTATCGTGCTGGAGCTCAGAAGTGTGTAAATCGTGTATTTAACAATGTCAATATTATTTGTTGTGAATAATCACAAATAGTTTGGTAAATGTGATTTTGTGACTGGAATGATAATCAAAAGTGAAAGGAAAATGCCTCTATGTCATGCATGTGTAAGCTGGCTTTTCACTGGGACTGGGAATTTCTCTTGCTCCACGATTACATGAGAACCTATGAGGTTCCTTTGAGGTGTCTTCTGACACAAATTTCCTTCACATTGAATGTGAATATAGATCTGAATCTTTACTCAAATCTGAAACCATGTGTGTTAGAGTAAATGCAGAGTTTTTATTGTTCCATCACAGAAAAAATAAAATGCCATTTACTGCTTCAACAAAATGCCTGTTCTCTTCTAAATACCTCACCTGAAAAATATTCTATATGTATATATAATTTTGGTTAGAAAATATATTGGAATAATCGAATATGTGGTAGGTATAGTGCTCATTGATTGGAGATAAATATGGTCCAAATCTGAATCTCCATTTACAATAATTTCAATGTTTCTCTTCCTTCTACCTCAGCAGGTAACACCGGGTGATGGGAGGAAATCACACACAGATTAAATTCATCCTGTTGGGAATTACAGACAGACCATGTGCACAGATCCCTCTTTTTGTCCTGTTTCTATTGATTTACATTGTCACTCTGGTGGGGAACGTTGGCATTATCTCATTGGTTCGGGTGTCTCCCAGCCTCCACACCCCCATGTACTTCTTCCTCACCCATTTTGCCTTCACTGACATCTGCTATTCCACAGTCATCTCCCCCAGGATGCTGGCAGACCTCTTATCAGAGGACAAAACCATTTCTTTCACTGCCTGCAGGATGCAATTATTCACATTAGCTTTCCTGGCTACTATTGAGTGTCACCTGCTGGCCATGATGGCCTACGACCGGCACGTTGCCATCTGCCAGCCCCTGCTCTATGTGACCATCATCTCCAGCCGTGTCTGCTGGCAGCTGGTAGCATCATCCTACCTATTCGCCTTCCTCAGTGCCATCGTCTACACATGGTGTGTGTTTGGAGGTTCCTTCTGTGGTCCCAACCGCATTGACCACTTCTTCTGTGACGTATCCCCTGTGCTAAAGCTCGTGTGCTCTGACACCCACAGCAGTGACATGATCTTCTTTGCCCTCATCACTATCAACGAGGTGGGCATGAGCATTATCATTTTGCTCTCCTACATCTCTATCATTCACACAGTGTTGAGGATGTGCTCAGCACAGAGCAGGGCCAGAGCTTTCCACACCTGTGCCTCCCATTTGATGGCTGTTTCCTTGTACTTTGGGTCAGCATTCTTCATGTACCTACAACCTCCATCTAGCCACAGGAGCCTGGATAAGGTGGCCTCCATCTTCTACGCCGTGCTCATTCCCATGCTCAACCCATTCATCTACAGCCTGAGGAACAAGGAGGTGAAAGAGGCTCTGGTGAAGTGCGGGAGGAGGGTTTTTAACCAATGGCAACATAGAAGGGTTGTATCATCCAGGACATGAGCAGTTCATGTCAGGTGAAACAGCCTATGGGCCACTAAAATCAAGGGATTTTTCCAATGATCCCCATGATTTAATGTAGGCTCTTTCACAGCTCCAGAGCAAATGTCAGTGACAGTATTGAATGAGAAATAAGCCACCCAAAACACATCTTCTTTCCTTGGAAGGAAACCAAAGGAGAGAAAGCTTCATCTTCATTTCACTTTGCATTCAGCAGCCTGGAGAAAAAAATTACCTTCAATCATCCCAGGCCTCTTTTCCTCACAGGAAACACCAATCAGCTTTATTCAGTAACAGCTTTTCTCACTGATAAACATGTCTTTTTCTTGCAAGATTCTTGACCTTGTCCCTCAGCTCCAATAAAATTCCTCACTCTTACCTGTGAGCTCTTTATTAAAGCTGCTGGGGTGGGAGGGAACAGGAAGTGCAGTTTTACATTTGCTTGCTGAGAAAGAGTCAGAGAAAAGGCTTCAAAAGATTCATTGCATTTGTTTGTGCCTTTCAAAGAGCAGAAGTTGGTGGGAATCCACCTTTCAAGCTGCTCCTTTGAATATCAAGGGGAATCCCTCCCCAGGCTGCAGCTTCAGACTGGGTTTCAGCTCAAGGAAGAAATTGTTGACTTAATTAATTAATTGTAACTAATGTCAGGATGGTTAATGCATATAATTATGTTACATTAATCATAATATAATTAATAATACAGGCTGAACTGTGCTAACACCACCCAGTGGTAAGTGCAATTGGGGCACATCAGGGTTTTCCTATTCATCCTAAGTGCCTTATGCTTACATGGAGAGATACATGGAATTCCAGCTGGAGATAAGCACCCATATCCCTTTAGCATGAGCTGGGCATGAAGAAGCACAGAAGGAAAATGATGTATTTCATTGACAAATGAAGCCTGTGGCTCATTTCCGTAGATGAAAGACCATCTTGAGCACAGAATTGCTGGTAACTGAGAGCTGTATGGGTCTCAAAGAAGCCAACACACACTGGTGTGGGATAACTTTCCTTTGCCTGTTTGAGTGGGAATTAACTTATATTGAGAAAGTATATGGATGGTGAACAGTCTCTTTTGTGTGCTCTGGCAAAGCACAGCAAGAGAGGAGATGTTGCCTTAGGTCTCAGGGAAATGTGGTTTCTACCTGTGGCCAATGATGGAGACAAGAAGAAATGTAATTAAATGCTGAAGAACTTAAGAGGACCTTTGATATTAGACAATTTCCTTGAAAAGATTCACCATAACATGTTTTCCTACTTCTTGTTACATGGATATCTTGGTTTAGATTATATGTATAGAATCACAGAGCCACAGGAATCCCAAGTTGGACCTCAAAGGATCATCTGATCCAATCTTTTGTGGGAAAGGGAGCCTAGATGAGCAGTGTGATCTGTAGGGCTCATCCCTGCTTGATGAATTACCCCACTCTGCTGTCCTTATCTCCTCTTGGGATTCAGGAAGTTTCCAAAGCAGAGACACCTGAAATGCTTAAAGGTTTACCCACACTTGGTGCTACATTCCTAAGGGAGGCCTGGATTGCCATAGTCTTGTGTGTGATGGATCCAAACCAGGGAATTGTCCAGGGGAGGCACAATTGTCAGTTCCAGCAATACAACAGGCCTCAGGTTTTGGAAATACGTTTTATACTGAGAGCATCATTGCATGATTCTGCTTCAGTCCTTGCAGGGGAAAGGGTCTACACAATGCAGAAACTCCTGCTGGAGACACAAAATGCACACACCAAATATATACCAGATTTCATCTCAATCAAAGTCTAATATTACACTTGGAAAAGGACAAGTCACTATGGACCAGAGAATGACACTTGTATATAATGTTCAGTTCATTACCCTATTGCCCTCACGGAGAACACTAGCTCCTATTCTGCCCATGCAGGAACATGTTCCAAATAGAGAGGGACAGTCAGAGCAGTGAGCACTGTTGGGTGCAGAGGATGATAGCTCTGCTCTGCAGGAGCCTGGGGACTGCCACAGGGTTTGTATCGTTCATCTCTTTAAACAGAGCCAAAGGGGACACCACAGTGAGCAGGGACCATCCCACAGTACCTGAACTACAGAAATATGGCAGGAACAGAGACATGGGCCAAGTTCAGCCAAGACTCCAGAGCATCAGGAAATCTGGTGATGATGAGGCAGGTCCAAGACCAAAACAAGACCCAGATGAAGTAAATCCCCTGGTCAACATCAGGTCCAGCAATGGCCATGGAAATCCATTAGGAGACCTAGGTCACCATCAAAGAATTTCCTAAGTGTGCACAACTCCTTCTAAACTGGAAACCACAATGCCTCTGATAAAACCCAACCTCCCTGGAGTGAGCTTAAATAGAGATGGGGGCAATTGGGCAGAGGGTGGGGATGGAGCCCCAGCTGAGGCTGCTCAGGGGGATAAAGGCCTATTAGTTCACCCTGACACAACTCATCATTGCCTCAAAATGCCCATTTCTCACCCTTGAGTACAGTGGAAGCCCAGAGTCACCAGCTCAGCTGCAGGACATCCAGGCACTGCATGTGGATAATCCCACTGGGGATGGAAAACTGGGCTCTCAAGTGTGCACAGAGGGAAAACAGCAGCTCCAGAGATGGAGTCACTTGTGCTTCATGTTGCATTTGGGGACCCTTTGCAAGATCTGAAATGTCCCTAAAACCCATTCTCATTCTGTTCACAAGGTCAGACTAAATTCCTTGCATAGTCCACAAGTATGTCAGAAGCATCCTATGAGATGCCCATCATTGCGGCTGTGCAGCTGTGCTCAGGCATGGCTCATCCACTCCATGTCTCTCAGATGCGCAAGCACCACAATGCCTTTCAGAGGTGATTTCACACCCTTTGCCTGACAACAACCAAAATCCACAGGAAGCATCATTCTCTTCATCTCCAGGTGCACTAATAAACTCCAGGAACAATTTGCTGTAAATATGTGGATTTGGGGACATGTCTTTCCCCTTCTTCCACACTGACTGGAGGCAGTGCTGGCAAGTGACTGTCTACCTAATTCACCACTGATTATTCCCATAACTTTTTAAACTGGCTTTTCCAATGCTACTTAAAGAGGATTTCAGCCATGCAAAGAAGAGTTCCTGCAACCATTTCTATTCTCACCATTGCCCCTTGTTAACATCTTCCTGTAAACTCACTCCTGACTGTGGTGCCTGACATTGCTGATGGACCCTGGTACCAGCTCCCATCAGCAAGGTTCCCATCACCTCCCTGCCATGATAATGCCAACCATGGCCCTTGTGCAGCTGTAACTGCCTCAGAAATGCTCCAAAAGTGGATGTGAAAGGTGGGGTTGTTCTGTGGTTTGCTCTAAGGGAGCCCAAAGCC
Source organism: Melopsittacus undulatus (assembly GCF_012275295.1). NCBI lineage: Eukaryota > Metazoa > Chordata > Aves > Psittaciformes > Psittaculidae > Melopsittacus > Melopsittacus undulatus. The sequence goes on along the minus strand of NC_047533.1, from coordinate 72,719,539 downwards.
CTGTTGCTTGCTCAAGCTGAGGTCATCTCCTCTGGGTACACTTCATCCCCACACTAATCAGCACAGAGAAGAGATAATGACCTGCTGTGGGCTTTGTCACCTCCTGGGGCACAAAGACATTCACAGTCCCCACATCCCCACATCCCATCAAATAGGAAGGGGGTTTGCTGATGCTGGTTCATTGCCAGGCTCCCTGCACAGCTCCAGCCACCTTCATCTTCACATCCATCTGCGAGAGCATCAGGAGGGCAGCAGAGACAGAGCTGAGATGTAAGTGAGGGGCAGCATCTTTCAGCCCATCATTCTGCTGTGGTTCTCTCTTGGCAACAAGCAGCAGCTCCTGTCTTCATCTCCTGCCCTCCTGCAGGCTCCTGGGCTTCTTGATGATGCTCTGGGCTTCCCAGGGAGCTGCTTGTGCTGTGTCCTCCCCATGCAGCTGCTGAGAAGGCAGGTTTGGAGATCAGCCTCATGGAGAACACACAGGAGGGAGGGGAAACCAATACAAACCTCTGTGTAAACTTGCATAAGATCATAGCTTGGATTGGAAGGGACCTTAAAGCTCAGTCAGTGCCAACTCCCTCCATCCACTACAGCAGGTTGTGGCTAACCTACACTTCCTATAGATCAGTAATCCATTCCAGTAACGAAGAAGCCCAAGCAGAGAAGGAAGGAGCAGGTGGGTGGGAAATGCCCTCAAAAGCATGAAGGATCAACTGTGCACTGTGAAAGCACCACGTTTCTCTGTGTTCCAGGTGGAGCCGTATGGTCTGCAAGCCCCAGGCTCAGCACTAACGCAGGCAATGAAGTGCAGCACTAAGGTAAAGCTGCTCGGGTGTGCAACCTCCCCACTGCTTTCCACAGGGCTCAGTGCTCAGCATCTGCAGGTGAGCCAGAGGAGCAGGCACCACCTTGTGCCATGGTGTTGAAGTGCTTGAGCACCCCTTTGTTCTCCCTGTGCTGGGACAGGACTTTCCCCAACCTGTTCCTCATTGATCTGTGCCTCAACTCTCCCTTTACATCCTGCAGGACTGTCTCTGAGCAGCTCCCAGCACACAGAGGCTTTTGCACCTGGCACATCCCTGCCTGCTGGACAAGAAACCTCCAGCCAGCAGCTCACACACAAAGCACCATCCAGCCCATGGCACAAAGCAACTGCACCCAAGTGACCCAGTTCAGCCTGGTGGGGTTCACAGAGGAACCGGTGACTCAGGGCAACTTGTTCCTGCTCTTCCTGCTCACCTACCTTGTCACCATCGTGGGCAACCTGGGCATCATCATCTTGATCAGGGCCAGCCCCCACCTCCACTCCCCCATGTATTATTTCCTGGGCAACCTGGCCTTTGTAGACCTCTGTTCTTCCACCATCATCACCCCCAAGATGTTGGTTGACTTGATGTTGGAGAAGAAGAGCATTGCTTATGCTGGGTGTGTGGCTCAGGTCTTCCTCTTTGATGTCTTTGGGATGACTGAGTACTACCTGCTGGCTGCAATGGCCTATGACCGTTATGTGGCCATTTGCCATCCCCTGCTCTACCCCCTTGTCATGTCCCCAAAGTGCTGTTTCCAGCTGGTGACTGGCTCCTACCTCATGGGGCTGACCAATGGTGTGGGACAGACCATCAGCATGTCCACCCTGTCCTTCTGCAGCTCCAGCACCATCGACCTCTTCTTCTGTGACATTTCCCCTCTCATCTCCCTCTCCACATCCAACACCACCCTCAGCCACATCATCCTGACCACTGCAGCATCTCTCCTTGGTGTGTTCAGCATCCTGGTTGTCCTGCTCTCCTATGTGGCCATCATCCCCACCATCCTGAGCATCAATTCAGCCGAGGGCAAGCGCAAAGCCTTCTCCACCTGCACATCTCACCTCGTCACTGTCAGTATCTTCTATGGGGCATGCTTTTTTATGTATTTATTCCCCAGCTCACACAGCTCAAGAGGAGCAGATAAATGGGCTGTGGTGATCTACACCGTGGTGACTCCCATGCTGAACCCCTTGATCTACAGCCTGAGGAATAAGGAGGTGAAGGAGGCTTTGAGGAGACTCTTGAAAATAAAGTGATATTGAATGTTTTAAGTTTAGGAGCAGACAGAATGGAGATGTGGGGAGATGCTCAGCTGTTTGTTAAGTTTCTCAGATGGACAACATTTGCTGGGGGAGTCTTAAGCACCTTAACTTACATGATGCACTGGCTGCTTTGATATCACCACCTGCATATACAAATAAGAACACTGCAAAAGCTTTAACAATTCTCTGTACAGAGAGTTGATTTGTGGTGGAAAAACAACACATACAGGAAAAACCAGCAACACATGCCAATGTGTGCATTACCTCAGCCCATAGAGCTGCAGCCTCTCCAGGGCTATGGTGAATCCTGGAGCCATGGCTGAGTCTTAGGGCTATCCTAGAGACACAGAATCATGGAATGCTTTGTGTTAGAAAGGAACTTGAAGCTCCTCCAGCTCCAACCCCTGCCACGGGCAGGGACCCCTTCCCATGGAGCAGCTGCTCCAAGCCCCTGTGTCCAACCTGGCCTTGAGCACTGCCAGGGATGGGGCAGCCACAGCTTCTCTGGGCACCCTGTGCCAGCGCCTCAGCACCCTCCCAGGGAACAGCTTCTGCCTCAGAGCTCAGCTCAGTCTCCCCTCTCTTGGGCAGGTTCAACCCATTCCCCTTGTTCTGTCCCTACATCCCTTGTCCCAAGCCCCTCTCCAGCTTTCCTGCAGCCCCTTTAGGCACTGGAGCTGCTCTCAGGTCTCCTCTTCAGGAGCCTTCTCTTGTCCAGGCTGCCCCAGCCCAGCTCTCTCAGCCTGGCTCTGGAACAGAGCTGCTCCAGCCCTTGCAGCATCACAACACACATCAACCACATCCCATATTCACAGATCACGCACACACAATGATGTGCTCAGCTTTGCAGCACAGTTTATGTCTAAAAAGACAAGAGCAACATTTTCTGGCAGGTATCTAAGGTAGGAAAAGCATCATCAGCTTGAAGTATCATGAAGTCTGCCTGATTGTGTCTGGGTTATTGGTTTAAATCATATTCCATATTCCATTCATTAAACCTTACTCACTCAGGAGCTATATAAAAACACAACCTGTGCTTGAGTGTGCCATGATTCCAAAATCCTCTTACAAATCTTCATGTAAAGACATACAGAAGGCAAAACTTATCCCAAATCATAAAAGTCTGTTGGGTCTGTGTGGTTTCTTTCCCTAAAGAGACAAGGTTTGGGTCCATAACTCCCTAACATTTGTCCTGAGAATGAGAGAAGACCCCCAGGCAAATGTCAATGCCTAAGAGAACTCTCATCACCTGCACTTGAAGCTTCATTTCATTCCGGTATCATTTCAACACTGACTTGATGAGCACTGAGTTGTCTAAAGGGGACAAAATGAATCATTCAGTGGCTTAAGCATGTGATGCACAGACTGATGTCAGTCACTGTGGCCGATCCAATGCATTGGGATGGGATTTCTCCCAGTGCCTCTCAGCCTGCAGCACTCCAGGAAGAAATGCCAAAATCCAATTGGAAAGGACATTTGGGGTTGCTCTGCTTGGGTTTGTCTTTAACAGATCAGTGCTTATACTGAGCACACCAGCTACATCTGGTCATGAGTTAGCTGAATGCTGTTCTTCATCTGACCATTCTCACCCTATTGTTGCCAGCTCCTCTAAGAAGCAATTCACCTTACTCCAAAACAACCATCCTAAATAGCTTAACTGAGTACTACCTAGGAATTCCTACTTCTCACTGTTGACTGCAGAGCTCAAGTTATTCCCTGAACCAGGACAAAGGGATGTCATAGAATCATGGAATGGTTTGGGTTGGAAAAGACCTGAAAGCCCAACCCCCTGCCATGGGCAGGGATGCCTCACACTAGATGAAGTCACCCAGGGCTCTGTCCAACCTGGTGCCTGTTGACTTCACCCTGATAATCCCCACATTGAGAGCCCAGATCCACATCTGGAGGAGCACAGAGCTGAAGGATGCTCTGGGAAGACTCCTAGGAAAAGTTCTTGTTTCCTCCCACATTCAGGCTGGTAAAAAGATGTAATCAACTCGATGTAAAGAACATGGATGTTCTTGAGATTGCACCTTTGTTCTGCAGCTACAGAGATGGTAACAGTGAGCACATAACATGGAGAGCTATGAAAGCCCTGAAATAGTCCTTAGGGTGCAGGGAGTAACTGAGGGCAATGGTGCAGAACACTTCATTGGGTGCAATGGCCACACTGAGTATCTGCTTCAAGGACCTGCTCCTTAGGGAAATACAGGATGAAGTAATGGAGAAATATCCCCAACCACACAGCACAGGCAATGCAGGGACAGGAGAGGATGCACCTGCGTGCTCTGCCCTGGCAGATGAGCTGCTGTGGGGTTGTCACACAGACATCTTCAGCGTGCTTTTGTTCTTGTGCTCTCTACACTTGTGATCCCACCTTGGACCCTCATGGTGGGGATATGCTCTAGCTCACGGCTCCATGGGACATGTGGGACCCTGCTGGACAAGACCATGAGTGAGTATTCCTGGGTAAAAAGGGTCAGCAAGGGACACAGAATCACATTAGCCAAGAAGGTAAATCTTCAAGGGGATTCATCTTTCTTTTCTCTGTCTCCTCATCTCTCTGCCCATCCCTTGTGGTACCTGATGACAAACACTAGAATCAACACATGAGGCCAGATAAGAAAATCATCAAGCCCATTGAGGAGCATCCAGCTGGAGAGGCAATTGAGAGAGGGTCCTCCAAACCTGACTGGAGCATAGGGGAAGCTGCAAGGAAGCAGCAGGACACAGCTCATCTTCTGGTCTTCCTATGGAAGGGTCTATCACTTCCATTGCCTATGGAAGAGCTGAAGTAACTCATTCTTAGGCTGGCAATGTCAGGTGAGAGGAATTCAGGTTCTGTGCCTGTACTCAGCTGTGCAAACACACACTAGCACTGAATAACTGCTGCTTTCAGTAATGTGCCTAAAACCAGAGGTCCTAACATACACACATTGTAATTAAGGCTTTTCAGTGCACATCCAACCCTTCAGTGTTTGCTCATGCAAAAGACAAAGCTCAATGAGACAATGTTTTTACTGCTAAGACTGATGACAATGAATCCAACCAGACTGTGTTGGGCTGTAGCAGATGGGGACTCCACATGCATTTGTCTTCAGCCTCTATCTCCAGTTTCTGCATATGAAATTCAAATTAAAGAGTCTTAATGTATGAGCAATTTAATGTGGCACCGAGATTGAGATCTCATATTCATAGAAGTCAGGGAATGCAAGGAAGTGTTCAAGGCCAGGTTGGATGGGGTTTGGAGCAACCTGCTCTAATAGAAGGTGTCCCTGCCCTGGACAGGTGGCTGGAACTGGATGAGCTTTAGGGTCCTTTCCAAACCATTTCATCATTCCCTGATACAACAGCTCAACCAAACTATAAGAGTGCAGATTCCCTCAATGCTAAATTTACTCTACTTTTCTCTATCCTGTGTGCAGCTGTGCTATGGTACAGAGAGCAATGCCAGCACCATGGAAGCCCTTCCCTTAGCCCATGATCAAGACCCCACACTGCAGCGATGAAACAGCCACTGTGATCCATGTCTCCAGTTCAGTTCCTTCACCATGGAAGAGAGGAACCACAGTTCAATCACCAGCTTCATCCTCCTGGTGCTGACAACTGACCCAAAGCTGCAGCTTCTCTTGTTCATGGTGTTCACCTTAGCCTACATCACCACCCTCTATCTGTGACTATCTCACAACTGAAGAAGGAATTGTAGATGCTGAGTCAGGTGACCCCATTCCCATGCTTACTCTCCAATCCCAATTTCATAATAATAGGAAACCACATTTCTGAAAGCCAGTCAAGATGGAGGATGGATGTAGTGGATTTGAGCTTGCCTCACAGCTTAACGGACACAAGCAAATCCATCCCAAGGCAAATAATGGCAAGAAGTTTAAAGTATGAGGTGTCATTGAAGAGGTTCAAAGATGAGCAGACCTGCAATGAACTTCCCCAGCTCCCTTTATTAGAATGTCAAAAGAAGGAAGGGACAAAACACTCCATTAACAAGAACCACATTATCTGCACATGTCATGAAGACAAGGATGTCTCTTTAAGGAGAGAGTATGACCAAGCTTGTATGGGCACAGAAAGCCCTCCAGCAGGCCCCACATCCAGGCTTTCACAAGACAAGCAGTCACAGCTATTTCCATCACAAGTGATGCTGCTCACTGGCCCAAAGCAAGAAGTGCTCCTTGGGGACCAACCACCTTCCAGGAGTCATCAGCTTTAACAAGACCTTCTGGGCTTTACCAAGGAACTTTCCTCATCACCACAAAAGCTTCTCACAACACTTGCATGTGACTTACCTCATTCTTCATAACAAGACACCAGAGATTAATTAGCTGGGAGAACAAGAAAGAAACTTTCTTCTTTGTGAACAAAGTTCACTTCTACAGCTGCCTTGCTTGACAGAGCTGGTCCATGCCCAAAGGCAGTGAGTTGGAGGGTCAGTGTGTTGGCATCTTTGTGTCTTAAGGACAATTTCATGGGCCTGGATCATAGAATCCCAGCCTGGTTTGGGTTGGAAGGAGCTTAAAGCTCCTCCAGCTCCAAGCCCAACCCCTTCCCATGGAGCAGCTGCTCCAAGCCCCTGTGTCCAACCTGGCCTTGAGCACTGCCAGGGATGGGGCAGCCACAGCTTCTCTGGGCACCCTGTGCCAGCGCCTCAGCACCCTCCCAGGGAACAGCTTCTGCCTCAGAGCTCAGCTCAGTCTCCCCTCTCTTGGGCAGGTTCAAGCCATTCCCCTTGGCCTGTCCCTCCAGGCCCTTGTCCCAAGCCCCTCTCCAGCTTTCCTGCAGCCCCTTTAGGCACAGACAAGTTTATGGAGAAAAGTATCTCTCTTATTGCTCTCAAAGGAGCAAACCAACACCAGTATTTTCTAAGGAAGAATTTCCTATCCATCTATGCAGAATATAAACCCTTCTTCATTAAGTTAATATCTGCTATTAGCAGCCTTGATAAAAGCAAACACACAGCCAGGACACTGCACACATCCATTTTGCTTTCCTGCTCTGTCCAAGAAGTGTTTTATGGATGCTGAGCATTGAGGCTCTGCTGCATTAGAAATTATTGATCAATAGAAGTGATGGATGCCTGGTTGGATGGGGCTTGGAGCAAGCTGCTCCAGTGGAATGTGCCCCTGACTGTGGCAGGGGATGGAACTGGGTGAACTTTAAGCTCCTTTCCAACCCAAACCCTCCCATGATTGCATGAAAGCTGCTGTCACCTCCTCACTTTGGAGTGGGGTTTCTGAAGGACCCCAACACATCAGCACAGTGAGCTGATGTTTCCCATTAGACTTCAACTGACTCTTCAGGCTATGGCCTGTGTCTGCTCTCAACACAACCCACATTGGAGCTGTGTCTGCCCATCACCCTTCACTGCAAGTGCAGAGAACCAAACACTTTTTCCAGAAGAAACCCCTGATATGGAGGTTTAAAATAGATCCAAGCTGAATCCAAGCCGCAGATGCATCCTTGTCTCCATAAGGGGAACCTTTGTTGATTAATTCCGATGTGGCAACTTACAACTAGATAGAATAACCCCTTGGACCTGTGTGACTCAACCCTCAGAGCATGGAATGAGAAATCATGAGTAAGCAGCAGCTGGGATGGAAAATCAGCTTTCCCTGGATGGACAGACATAAGGAGAAGAGGAGGTGATGGGGGAGCTCTGGACAACACCGAGAGACTTTGAGCCATGAAATAAGTTGAGCACATCTGGATACAACATATGGCCAGAAGCATGGAGCATCTGTGTCATCAGCATCAGATAACAGACAAGGAAAAGCCAACACTGCTCAGACAGGGTCTGCAAAGGCTGTTCCCAGACCAAGTTGGGTGACTGCTTATCACAGGGGATGAAATTCCACCCTGCTCCTAGGTCAGCATGGTGGTAGCTTTCCATGGGGCAGGCCCACCCAGGAAAGCAAGACACCAGCTACATCCTATGGAGGAAATAAGTACATTTCCTAGGAGGAAATGAGCAGATGGGCACATGAAGCTGAGAGCTGGTCTTGATGAGGTTCCCACCACCATGGTGATGGAGACGAGTAAAACAGTCACAAAGAGCAGCTTCTACAGGTTGGAGAAGCCCAAGAGGACAAACGTGGTCACACTCAGGTGGTTTCCTCCAGCCACTCTCTTGGCAGCAGGAGACAAAGAAACATGGGAAGAGGTTGGATCACTTCTCCCAGCTCATAGGAACACACAGGGCATGAGGTTAAGGCAGGATTTGGGGTTTCCTCTGTGAATGCACCCAATTACTTACAGATAAAACCATGATGGGTGAAGGTCATAAACAATATATTGAAAAATAATACATTGATAAAATAATAGTCAATAGTTCATGTATGGAAATAAAATTATCTTAAGGCTTAAATGGTAAAGCTCTGGCTGGGCTGTTATGGAAGGAATTGGTCCTGCAAAACATAAGCATCTTCTCATGAACGTCTGAATTCTTCTTAAGAAGTAGGCTTGTTTGGGATGATTTCTTTCCTGTTGGAGGTATTGATCTTTAAGGACAAGTAAATACAATAATATCATGCCTTCATTTGCCACATGAATTAGTGTTGCATTAAATAGATAAGAGGTCACATTTCAGTGATTTTCTGACTCTGTAGTCATGTTTGGGTCAATTAAAGAGAGACCAGAATCCCTGGTTGCAGTTCCATGGACTTGTAGCTTCCAGGGAAAAACCAGCCCCTTCTCATCTCAGTTATACTTGCAAGTATTTCTTCCTCTGTTCTTATACTTAAAGAACATGTGTATATATAAATCTGTATGACAAGATGACTGCTGCTCATGTTACCCTTAAATATGCATTGACCTTAAAATGATGAGATGACCTTAAAATAAGCATGGTGCCTGTTGAGAAATGAGCATTACTCCTCCTTCCCCTCCCACTTCCCTCTTCCCATCAGCCCCTTTCCCAGCAAGATGACCATTTCTTCAGCACAATTCACCTTCTCCCTCCACCCTTCCCAAAGCAGCTTTGACTTCCCCATTCCCCAGCCTGTGCTCAGAGGTTCACTGCAGAAAGGCCCTTGACCCACCACCAATGCTCTTCTCAGGGTGCTGGTGGCTGCCTCTGCTGCAAGGACACATTGATGGCTCCTTTCAACACAGGGGACACCACAACCACCTTGTCCCTCTCTGCTAAGGTGCCCCCAGCCTGTCTTGGTGCTTGGAACAACTGTTCCCCATGGGCAGGACTCAGCATTTTCCCTTTTTGAAGTCTGTGTGATTCCACCTGCTCATTTTGGACCCAAAATTGGCCTTTGAAAAGCCATTTTGCTTCATATTCTCCAAATTTAAATATCCTCAGGGTGGCTCTTTGGTGTGTGCAAAAGGAGGAAATGAAACCAAGAGTGGGACATATTCATGTAGAGAAAAGCAGCTGACAGCAGACAGGGTTTTGCTAAAGCTTTAACACCTTTAAAGGTGTTTAGAAGATCCAGCTGAAGTTGTATACACCAACCTCAGGCAGGGGGATGAAGGGAACTGCTGTTTCCCATTGCTAATGGCTCACAAACTCAATGGCCATCTCCTCATCCTCATTCATCTCCTTCACTTCGGGTAGTCCTTATATAACTAAGTTATAGATATATAAAGAGCAGACATCTCCAACATACACACCTTGTATCTACCACCACTGAAAGCAGCCATTCTCAATACCACTACTTGTGTAAACAGTGCAAAACATCCCCCATCCCACATCAAATACCCACATCTTCTCATACACAGAAGCATCCTTTTCTCTGTGGTCTCAGCTTTACACACACATGCTGACACTACAGGTGTCTAAAGCCAGCTGAATGCAGTCCTGCCCATGGGTCTGTCCTTGCTCAACCCAACCTTCCCCTTCTCACTTTCACCCTTTCTCATGATACGGGAAATGCAAATTTCTCCTTTTGGGTTCAAAAACCATAAATCAGAATCCCAGAGAGCTGTGGGTTGGAAAGAACCTTAAAGCTCCTCCAGCTCCAACCCCTGCCATGGGAAGGGACCCCTTCCACTGGAGCAGCTGCTCCAAGCCCATGTGTCCAACCTGGCCTTGAGCACTGCCAGGGATGGGGCAGCCACAGCTTCTCTGGGCACCCTGTGCCAGCGCCTCAGCACCCTCCCAGGGAACAGCTTCTGCCTCAGAGCTCAGCTCAGTCTCTCCTCTGTCAGGTTAAAGCCTTCATGGGGGTTAAGGGGAACCTCCACCTACAGCCAAACATGACGGGAAAGTGCATGTCACACGGATCAGCCTGATCCCCCAGCAGTGCACACTGCCACAATCTTGGCATCATTTGGGTTCCAATCCCTTCCAGAGCCATGTCAAGTGTACATCTGAACAGACCAAAAAGGAGGAGGAAAAAACCAACAGGCAATAAACAAGCAGGAACACAGACCTGGGCCAAGTTCACCCAAGGCTCCAGAGCATCAGCAGAGCTGGTGATGAGGAGGCAGATTCAAGACCAAGCCAAGTCAGGTCGAGTCAATCCCTTGTGCAGGATCAGGGGCAAAAACTGCTAGGAAGGTGTGTGAGAAATCCTTGGTCACCCCCAAAAGATTCCATAGGTGTGCTGAACTGCTGCTAAACTGGAAACCACAACTGCTCTAGTAAAGCTCAATCTGCCTGTTCTGAGCTTAAATAGAGATGGGGGAAAATAGGAAGAGGGTGGGGATGGAGCCCCAGCTGAGGCTGCTCAGGGGGATGAAGGCCTATTAGTTAAAGCTGGGATAATTCCTCTCTGCCTCAAAATGCCTTTTTTCCAGTCTTGAATACAGGGGAAGTCCTGAGGCACCAGCTCAGCTGCAGGACATCCAGGCACTACATGTGGATAACCCCAGTGGGGATGGAAAACTGGGCTTTCCCTTCACAGAGGGACATCAGCAGCTCCAGAGATGGAGTCACTTGTGCTTCATGTCCCTTTTGAGGACTGTGTGCAAGATCTGGAATGTCTCTCAACCCATTCTCATTGTGTCAGTCTGTTCAGACCAAAACCTTTGCATAGTCCACAAGTATGTCAGAAGCATCCTATGAGCCCTCATCACTGCTGCTGTGCAGCTGTGCTCAGGCATGGCTCATCCATGCCATGTCTCTCAGATGCCCAAGCACCACAATGCCTTTCAGAGGTGATTTCACACCCTTTGCTTTTCCTTCTCTTTGTTTTCCTCTGCTAAAGCATGAGCAGCCCTGGAGGCTTCCTCCCAGGAGAGCACATGCAACTGTATTTACAGCCCCAGCACCACAAGCTGGGCTCTTGCAGTCTGGCAGGAGCTCACCTCTCTTCACATCAGGAGCTGAACAGAGCTGATGCTGGCACCTGGATGTTCTCTGCTGCACTGGGGATAAACCCTTGGCTCCCACCACTCGGTGGCAAAGGGAAGGCACAGGAGGTAACACCAACACAAAGCAGAGCCTCACCTGCATTGATGCAATGGGCTTGCTTCTGCATGTTCTCTTTTCCTCTTTAGTAAAGCTGCATCAGAAATCAGCCTTACCTGTGTGGGTTTTCTTTATAAGAAGAGGAAGCAATGGTTTGTGCAGGTTGTTTTCTTTCCCATAGGCAGCTAACTCAAGATGCACTGAATTACTCAACAGTTAATGAGGATGAATCTTATTTTGTTCTAAAGAAATGCAACATTCCAGATTGTCAGCAGGATGTAGTCACTAACAAATCAGCACATTGTAACATCAACATGTTTTTAATGCAAGCAGCTGAATGCTCATAGATTTAGGATGCTTCAATGTGCTGGAGCTCAGAAAACTATAAATCATGTGAATGTTATCTGTTAGGAATGATCTCAAACAGTTTGATAAATGTGGTTTGTTGATTGGAATGATAACTAAAAGCCAAGTGAAAATGGGTGCAGTTCATTCATGTGTAAGCTGGATTTCACTGGGACTGGGACTTTCTATCCTCCTGGTTTACATGTGTTACTATGAGGTTTTCAGGTGTCTTCTGAACAAATTAGCTCTGAAAACTGAAAAGTGAAAGTGAAGAAAGATCTGATTCTTTTCTTTAATCTGAAAACACATGTGCTTGAATGAATTGATAGTTTTAAGGGTCCTAGCACTGAAAATGCCATTTGTTCCTTGAATGTGCTCCTTGTTCTTTTCAAGATACCTCAACTGTATAACACAATATATATGTAATTTGGGTTAAAAATACAGTAGAATATACAGTAATTTGACAGTTAAACTGGCCAGTGTTTGGATTAAACTATGGTCCAAAAGTGTCTAAATAAATCCATCGTTTTAAAGTGTTCCAGCATAGAAAACCAAAAAAGACATTTGTTGCTTCAGTTGCTTCCTGGTCTTTTAGAAATACCTTCACTGAAAACCAAAAAACATATAATTTTGGGTTAAAACTACAGCAGAATATGTGAATTTAACCAAAATGTGGCAGTTAAAATAGTGACTGATAGTTGTTAAATATGGTCCAAAAGTGAATGTCCACTTTTAAAATGTGTTCTATTTCTCTTCCTTTTGCCTCAGCAGGTAACGCCAGGTGATGGGAGGAAATCAAACCCAGATTAAATTCATCCTCTTGGGAATTACAGACAGACCATATGCACAGACACCACTTTTTGTCTTATTTCTATTGATTTACATTGTCACTCTGGTGGGGAACGTTGGCATTATCTCATTGGTTCAGGTGTCTCCCAGCCTCCACACCCCCATGTACTTCTTCCTCACCCATTTCGCCTTCATTGACATCTGCTATTCCACAGTCATCTCCCCCAGGATGCTGGCAGACCTCTTATCAGAGGACAAAACCTTTTCTTTCCCTGCCTGCATGATGCAATTATTCACATTAGCTTTCCTGGCTACTGTTGAGTGTCACCTGCTGGCCATGATGGCCTATGACCGGCACGTTGCCATCTGCCAGCCCCTGCTCTATGTGACCATCATCTCCAGCCGTGTCTGCTGGCAGCTGGTAGCATCATCCTACCTATTCGCCTTCCTCAGTGCCATTGTATGCACATGGTGCGTGTTTGGAGGTTCCTTCTGTGGTCCCAACCGCATTGACCACTTCTTCTGTGATGAAGTTCCTGTTCTAAAGCTCGTGTGCTCTGACACCCACAGCAGTGAGATGGTCATCTTTGCCTTTGTCACCATCAATGTGGTGGGCACGAGCATGATCATTTTGCTCTCCTACATCTCTATCATCTGCACAGTGCTGAGGATGTGCTCAGCACAGAGCAGGGCCAGAGCCTTCCACACCTGTGCCTCACATTTGATGGCAGTTTCCTTATTCTTTGGGCCAGCATTCTTCATGTACCTACAACCTTCTTCTAGCCATAGGAGCCTGGATAAGGTGGCTTCCATCTTCTATGCCGTGGTCACCCCCATGCTCAACCCATTCATCTACAGCCTGAGGAACAAGGAGGTGAAGGAGGCTCTGCTCAAGTGCAGGAGCAGGTTCTTCAACCACTGGCAACATAGAAGAGTTTTATCATTAAGGACATGAAGATTTCATGCAATGTCAGACAGCCTATGAGGCACTGAAGCAATGGGATTTACCACTAATCCTCATGATTCTATGTAGTTTCTTCCACAGTTCATGCACAAAAGTCAATGACAGTATTGAATGAGAAATAGCCCCACAAATCACTTCTTTCTTTCTTAGATGGATATCAAGAGGAGAGGAACCTCAACCTTCAATTAACTTCACAGTCACCACCTTGTATGAAGCAATTTCCGTGAATTATCCCAGGCCTCTTTTCCTCACAGGAAACACCAATCAGCTTTATCCGGTTATACCCTTGGTCACTGATAAATACTTATTTTTCTTGCAAGATTCTTGACCTTGTCCCTCAGCTCCAATAAAATTCCTCACTCTTACCTGTGAGCTCTTTATTAAAGCTGCTGGGGTGGGAGGGAACAGGAAGTGCAGTTTTACATTTGCTGGCTGAGAAAGAGTCAGAGAAAAGGCTTCAAAAGATTCATTGCATTTGTTTGTGCCTTTCAAAGAGCAGAAGTTGGTGGGAATCAAGGTCTCAAGCTGCACTTTAGTATATCAAGAGGTATCCCTCCCCAGGCTGCAACTTCCAAGTAGATTTCACTTTAAGTAAGAAACTGTAGACAATATCATTCATAATACAGGATGATGAATGGTGCTGAGGCTACCCAGTGTTAAGGACAATTTGGGCATATTAAGGCTTCATCCCGCTCATTTTAAGGGATGTCTTACATTCATCTGAAGTGCCATTTACTTAAATGGTGCAATCCATAGAATTCCAGCACAAGACAAGCACCCACATTCCATGCCCATGCTGAACTCCTGCTAACGCACACCAGGAAACACCAAATGGTTTATTTCATATAGGAGTTAAGACAGTGGCTCATTTCCATAGATGAAAGACAATCCTGAACACAGAATCGATCCTAACTGAGAGCTGTCTGCGTCTCAGAGAAACCAAAACACACTGATGGGGGAAAATATCTTTACCTGCTGTGAGTGGGAATTAACTGATGCTTTGAACAGAATATGGATGGTGAACAGTCTCTTTTGTGTGCTCTGGCAAACAGCAGCAAGAGATGAGATGTTCTCTTTTGTCTGCGGGAAAGTGGCTTCAGCCTTTACTCAGTGAAGGAGGCAGAACTGATGTAATCAGATGCTAAAGAGTTTGGCAGGACAGAGACCTTTGATATCATTGGAATCATAGAATGGTTAGAAAGGACCTTAAAATCATCCAGTTCAACCTCCCGCTGCCATGGGCAGGGACACTTCACACTAAGCCATGACACCCATGGTCCAACCTGGCCATAAACACCGCCAGGGATGGAGCATTCACAACCTCCCTGGGCAACCCATTCCAGTGCCTCAGCACCCTCACAGGAAAGAATTTCTTCCTTAGATCCAATCTAAACTTCCCCTGTTTCAATTTTAACCCATTACCCCTTGTCCTGCCCCTACAGTCCCTCAGGAAGAGTCCATCCCCAGCATCCCTATAGCCCCCCTTCACATACTGGAAGGCTGCTACGAGATCATAACACAATACTTCCTATAGAAACTTCACCACACCTTGTTTTCTTCCTCTGTTTTGTTGGATATTGCTGCTCAGACCATACATATAAAATCTTAGAGCCACAAGAAGCCCAAGTTTGGCCTCAAAATTCATCTGACCCAAGCTTTTGTGGAAAAGGGACCTAGAAGAGAAGTGTCATCTGTAGGGTTCATTACCCCACTCTGGTGTCTTTATTTCCTCTTGGCTTTAATAATGTTCTCAAAGCAGAGATACAGAAATACTCAAACATTTATCCAGACTTGGTGCTATGTTCCCAAGAGAGCTCTGGATTTCCATAGTCTTGTACAGAGTGGATTCAACTCTCTGAATGTCCAAGAGGAAGCTCAGTCTAATGTGCAGGGAGGCACAATTGTCAATTCCAGCAATATAAGAAAGAGGTCTGAGGTTTTGGAATACATTTTATACTGAGAGCATCACTGCATGATTCTGCTTCAGGCATTGCAGAGGAAAGGGTCTACACAATGCAGAAACTCCTGCTGGAGACACAAAATGCACACACCAAATATATACCAGATTTCATCTCAATCAAAGTCTAGTATTATACTTGGGAGAGAAGAAAGCACTATGGACCAGAGAATGACACTTGTATATAACGTTCAACTCACTGAACTCCCTCACTGAGAACACTAGCTCCTATTTTGCCCATGCAGGGACATGTTCCAAATAGAGAGGGACAGTCAGAGCAGTGAGCACTGTTGGGTGCAGAGGATGATGGCTCTGCTCTGCAGGAGCCTGGGGGCCACCACAGGGGTTTGCATCATTCATCTCTTTAAACAGAGCCAAAGGGGACACCACAGTGAGCAGGGACCATCCCACAGTACCTGAACTACAGAAATATGGCAGGAACAGAGACATGGGCCACGTTCAGCCAAGACTCCAGAGCATCAGGAAATCTGGTGATGATGAGGCAGGTCCAAGACCAAAACAAGACCCAGATGAAGTAAATCCCCTGGTCAGCATCAGGTCCAGCAGCAGTTAGGGAAATCCAGTAGCAAACCAAGGTCACCATCAAACTATTTCATAAGTGGACACAACTCGTTCTAAACTGGAAACCACAATGCCTCTAATAAAACCCAACCTCCTGGAGGGAGCTTAAATAGAGATGGGGGCAATTGGGCAGAGGCTGGGGATGGAGCACCAGCTGAGGCTGCTCAGGGGGATAAAGGCCTATTAGTTCAGCCTGGGACAACTCATCATTGCCTCAAAATGCCCATTTCTCACCCTTGAGTACAGTGGAAGCCCAGAGTCACCAGCTCAGCTGTTGGACATCCAGGCGCTACATGTGGATAATCCCACTGGGGATGGAAAACTGGGCTGTCAAGTGTGCACAGAGGGAAAACAGCAGCTCCAGAGATGGAGTCACTTGTGCTTCATGTCCCGTTTGGGGCCCTCTACAAGATCTGAAATGTCCCTAAAACCCATTCTCATTCTGTTGCCAAGGTCAGACTAAATTCCTTGCATAGTCCACAAGTATGTCAGAAGCATCCTATGAGGTGCTCATCATTGCGGCTGTGCAGCTGTGCTCAGGCATGGCTCATCCACTCCATGTCTCTCAGATGCGCAAGCACCACAATGCCTTTCAGAGTTGATTTCACACCCTTTGCCTGACAACAACCAAAATCCACAGGAAGCATCATTCTCTTCATCTCCAGGTGCACTAATAACCCCAGGAACAATTTGCTGTAAATATGTGGATTTGGGGACGTCTTTCCCCTTCTTCCACACTGAGTGCAGGCAGTGGTGGCAAGTGACTGTCTACCTAATTCACCACTGATTATTCCCATAACTTTTTAAACTGGCTTTTCCAATGCTACTTAAAGAGAATTT
>NC_047533.1:72572656-72702521 GCF_012275295.1 Melopsittacus undulatus | reverse complement strand
TAAAGGTGTTTAGAAGATCCAGCTGAAGTTGTATACACCAACCTCAGGCAGGGGGATGAAGGGAACTGCTGTTTCCCATTGCTAATGGCTCACAAACTCAATGGCCATCTCCTCATCCTCATTCATCTCCTTCACTTCGGGTAGTCCTTATATAACTAAGTTATAGATATATAAAGAGCAGACATCTCCAACATACACACCTTGTATCTACCACCACTGAAAGCAGCCATTCTCAATACCACTACTTGTGTAAACAGTGCAAAACATCCCCCATCCCACATCAAATACCCACATCTTCTCATACACAGAAGCATCCTTTTCTCTGTGGTCTCAGCTTTACACACACATGCTGACACTACAGGTGTCTAAAGCCAGCTGAATGCAGTCCTGCCCATGGGTCTGTCCTTGCTCAACCCAACCTTCCCCTTCTCACTTTCACCCTTTCTCATGATACGGGAAATGCAAATTTCTCCTTTTGGGTTCAAAAACCATAAATCAGAATCCCAGAGAGCTGTGGGTTGGAAAGAACCTTAAAGCTCCTCCAGCTCCAACCCCTGCCATGGGAAGGGACCCCTTCCACTGGAGCAGCTGCTCCAAGCCCATGTGTCCAACCTGGCCTTGAGCACTGCCAGGGATGGGGCAGCCACAGCTTCTCTGGGCACCCTGTGCCAGCGCCTCAGCACCCTCCCAGGGAACAGCTTCTGCCTCAGAGCTCAGCTCAGTCTCTCCTCTGTCAGGTTAAAGCCTTCATGGGGGTTAAGGGGAACCTCCACCTACAGCCAAACATGACGGGAAAGTGCATGTCACACGGATCAGCCTGATCCCCCAGCAGTGCACACTGCCACAATCTTGGCATCATTTGGGTTCCAATCCCTTCCAGAGCCATGTCAAGTGTACATCTGAACAGACCAAAAAGGAGGAGGAAAAAACCAACAGGCAATAAACAAGCAGGAACACAGACCTGGGCCAAGTTCACCCAAGGCTCCAGAGCATCAGCAGAGCTGGTGATGAGGAGGCAGATTCAAGACCAAGCCAAGTCAGGTCGAGTCAATCCCTTGTGCAGGATCAGGGGCAAAAACTGCTAGGAAGGTGTGTGAGAAATCCTTGGTCACCCCCAAAAGATTCCATAGGTGTGCTGAACTGCTGCTAAACTGGAAACCACAACTGCTCTAGTAAAGCTCAATCTGCCTGTTCTGAGCTTAAATAGAGATGGGGGAAAATAGGAAGAGGGTGGGGATGGAGCCCCAGCTGAGGCTGCTCAGGGGGATGAAGGCCTATTAGTTAAAGCTGGGATAATTCCTCTCTGCCTCAAAATGCCTTTTTTCCAGTCTTGAATACAGGGGAAGTCCTGAGGCACCAGCTCAGCTGCAGGACATCCAGGCACTACATGTGGATAACCCCAGTGGGGATGGAAAACTGGGCTTTCCCTTCACAGAGGGACATCAGCAGCTCCAGAGATGGAGTCACTTGTGCTTCATGTCCCTTTTGAGGACTGTGTGCAAGATCTGGAATGTCTCTCAACCCATTCTCATTGTGTCAGTCTGTTCAGACCAAAACCTTTGCATAGTCCACAAGTATGTCAGAAGCATCCTATGAGCCCTCATCACTGCTGCTGTGCAGCTGTGCTCAGGCATGGCTCATCCATGCCATGTCTCTCAGATGCCCAAGCACCACAATGCCTTTCAGAGGTGATTTCACACCCTTTGCTTTTCCTTCTCTTTGTTTTCCTCTGCTAAAGCATGAGCAGCCCTGGAGGCTTCCTCCCAGGAGAGCACATGCAACTGTATTTACAGCCCCAGCACCACAAGCTGGGCTCTTGCAGTCTGGCAGGAGCTCACCTCTCTTCACATCAGGAGCTGAACAGAGCTGATGCTGGCACCTGGATGTTCTCTGCTGCACTGGGGATAAACCCTTGGCTCCCACCACTCGGTGGCAAAGGGAAGGCACAGGAGGTAACACCAACACAAAGCAGAGCCTCACCTGCATTGATGCAATGGGCTTGCTTCTGCATGTTCTCTTTTCCTCTTTAGTAAAGCTGCATCAGAAATCAGCCTTACCTGTGTGGGTTTTCTTTATAAGAAGAGGAAGCAATGGTTTGTGCAGGTTGTTTTCTTTCCCATAGGCAGCTAACTCAAGATGCACTGAATTACTCAACAGTTAATGAGGATGAATCTTATTTTGTTCTAAAGAAATGCAACATTCCAGATTGTCAGCAGGATGTAGTCACTAACAAATCAGCACATTGTAACATCAACATGTTTTTAATGCAAGCAGCTGAATGCTCATAGATTTAGGATGCTTCAATGTGCTGGAGCTCAGAAAACTATAAATCATGTGAATGTTATCTGTTAGGAATGATCTCAAACAGTTTGATAAATGTGGTTTGTTGATTGGAATGATAACTAAAAGCCAAGTGAAAATGGGTGCAGTTCATTCATGTGTAAGCTGGATTTCACTGGGACTGGGACTTTCTATCCTCCTGGTTTACATGTGTTACTATGAGGTTTTCAGGTGTCTTCTGAACAAATTAGCTCTGAAAACTGAAAAGTGAAAGTGAAGAAAGATCTGATTCTTTTCTTTAATCTGAAAACACATGTGCTTGAATGAATTGATAGTTTTTAAGGGTCCTAGCACTGAAAATGCCATTTGTTCCTTGAATGTGCTCCTTGTTCTTTTCAAGATACCTCAACTGTATAACACAATATATATGTAATTTGGGTTAAAAATACAGTAGAATATACAGTAATTTGACAGTTAAACTGGCCAGTGTTTGGATTAAACTATGGTCCAAAAGTGTCTAAATAAATCCATCGTTTTAAAGTGTTCCAGCATAGAAAACCAAAAAAGACATTTGTTGCTTCAGTTGCTTCCTGGTCTTTTAGAAATACCTTCACTGAAAACCAAAAAACATATAATTTTGGGTTAAAACTACAGCAGAATATGTGAATTTAACCAAAATGTGGCAGTTAAAATAGTGACTGATAGTTGTTAAATATGGTCCAAAAGTGAATGTCCACTTTTAAAATGTGTTCTATTTCTCTTCCTTTTGCCTCAGCAGGTAACGCCAGGTGATGGGAGGAAATCAAACCCAGATTAAATTCATCCTCTTGGGAATTACAGACAGACCATATGCACAGACACCACTTTTTGTCTTATTTCTATTGATTTACATTGTCACTCTGGTGGGGAACGTTGGCATTATCTCATTGGTTCAGGTGTCTCCCAGCCTCCACACCCCCATGTACTTCTTCCTCACCCATTTCGCCTTCATTGACATCTGCTATTCCACAGTCATCTCCCCCAGGATGCTGGCAGACCTCTTATCAGAGGACAAAACCTTTTCTTTCCCTGCCTGCATGATGCAATTATTCACATTAGCTTTCCTGGCTACTGTTGAGTGTCACCTGCTGGCCATGATGGCCTATGACCGGCACGTTGCCATCTGCCAGCCCCTGCTCTATGTGACCATCATCTCCAGCCGTGTCTGCTGGCAGCTGGTAGCATCATCCTACCTATTCGCCTTCCTCAGTGCCATTGTATGCACATGGTGCGTGTTTGGAGGTTCCTTCTGTGGTCCCAACCGCATTGACCACTTCTTCTGTGATGAAGTTCCTGTTCTAAAGCTCGTGTGCTCTGACACCCACAGCAGTGAGATGGTCATCTTTGCCTTTGTCACCATCAATGTGGTGGGCACGAGCATGATCATTTTGCTCTCCTACATCTCTATCATCTGCACAGTGCTGAGGATGTGCTCAGCACAGAGCAGGGCCAGAGCCTTCCACACCTGTGCCTCACATTTGATGGCAGTTTCCTTATTCTTTGGGCCAGCATTCTTCATGTACCTACAACCTTCTTCTAGCCATAGGAGCCTGGATAAGGTGGCTTCCATCTTCTATGCCGTGGTCACCCCCATGCTCAACCCATTCATCTACAGCCTGAGGAACAAGGAGGTGAAGGAGGCTCTGCTCAAGTGCAGGAGCAGGTTCTTCAACCACTGGCAACATAGAAGAGTTTTATCATTAAGGACATGAAGATTTCATGCAATGTCAGACAGCCTATGAGGCACTGAAGCAATGGGATTTACCACTAATCCTCATGATTCTATGTAGTTTCTTCCACAGTTCATGCACAAAAGTCAATGACAGTATTGAATGAGAAATAGCCCCACAAATCACTTCTTTCTTTCTTAGATGGATATCAAGAGGAGAGGAACCTCAACCTTCAATTAACTTCACAGTCACCACCTTGTATGAAGCAATTTCCGTGAATTATCCCAGGCCTCTTTTCCTCACAGGAAACACCAATCAGCTTTATCCGGTTATACCCTTGGTCACTGATAAATACTTATTTTTCTTGCAAGATTCTTGACCTTGTCCCTCAGCTCCAATAAAATTCCTCACTCTTACCTGTGAGCTCTTTATTAAAGCTGCTGGGGTGGGAGGGAACAGGAAGTGCAGTTTTACATTTGCTGGCTGAGAAAGAGTCAGAGAAAAGGCTTCAAAAGATTCATTGCATTTGTTTGTGCCTTTCAAAGAGCAGAAGTTGGTGGGAATCAAGGTCTCAAGCTGCACTTTAGTATATCAAGAGGTATCCCTCCCCAGGCTGCAACTTCCAAGTAGATTTCACTTTAAGTAAGAAACTGTAGACAATATCATTCATAATACAGGATGATGAATGGTGCTGAGGCTACCCAGTGTTAAGGACAATTTGGGCATATTAAGGCTTCATCCCGCTCATTTTAAGGGATGTCTTACATTCATCTGAAGTGCCATTTACTTAAATGGTGCAATCCATAGAATTCCAGCACAAGACAAGCACCCACATTCCATGCCCATGCTGAACTCCTGCTAACGCACACCAGGAAACACCAAATGGTTTATTTCATATAGGAGTTAAGACAGTGGCTCATTTCCATAGATGAAAGACAATCCTGAACACAGAATCGATCCTAACTGAGAGCTGTCTGCGTCTCAGAGAAACCAAAACACACTGATGGGGGAAAATATCTTTACCTGCTGTGAGTGGGAATTAACTGATGCTTTGAACAGAATATGGATGGTGAACAGTCTCTTTTGTGTGCTCTGGCAAACAGCAGCAAGAGATGAGATGTTCTCTTTTGTCTGCGGGAAAGTGGCTTCAGCCTTTACTCAGTGAAGGAGGCAGAACTGATGTAATCAGATGCTAAAGAGTTTGGCAGGACAGAGACCTTTGATATCATTGGAATCATAGAATGGTTAGAAAGGACCTTAAAATCATCCAGTTCAACCTCCCGCTGCCATGGGCAGGGACACTTCACACTAAGCCATGACACCCATGGTCCAACCTGGCCATAAACACCGCCAGGGATGGAGCATTCACAACCTCCCTGGGCAACCCATTCCAGTGCCTCAGCACCCTCACAGGAAAGAATTTCTTCCTTAGATCCAATCTAAACTTCCCCTGTTTCAATTTTAACCCATTACCCCTTGTCCTGCCCCTACAGTCCCTCAGGAAGAGTCCATCCCCAGCATCCCTATAGCCCCCCTTCACATACTGGAAGGCTGCTACGAGATCATAACACAATACTTCCTATAGAAACTTCACCACACCTTGTTTTCTTCCTCTGTTTTGTTGGATATTGCTGCTCAGACCATACATATAAAATCTTAGAGCCACAAGAAGCCCAAGTTTGGCCTCAAAATTCATCTGACCCAAGCTTTTGTGGAAAAGGGACCTAGAAGAGAAGTGTCATCTGTAGGGTTCATTACCCCACTCTGGTGTCTTTATTTCCTCTTGGCTTTAATAATGTTCTCAAAGCAGAGATACAGAAATACTCAAACATTTATCCAGACTTGGTGCTATGTTCCCAAGAGAGCTCTGGATTTCCATAGTCTTGTACAGAGTGGATTCAACTCTCTGAATGTCCAAGAGGAAGCTCAGTCTAATGTGCAGGGAGGCACAATTGTCAATTCCAGCAATATAAGAAAGAGGTCTGAGGTTTTGGAATACATTTTATACTGAGAGCATCACTGCATGATTCTGCTTCAGGCATTGCAGAGGAAAGGGTCTACACAATGCAGAAACTCCTGCTGGAGACACAAAATGCACACACCAAATATATACCAGATTTCATCTCAATCAAAGTCTAGTATTATACTTGGGAGAGAAGAAAGCACTATGGACCAGAGAATGACACTTGTATATAACGTTCAACTCACTGAACTCCCTCACTGAGAACACTAGCTCCTATTTTGCCCATGCAGGGACATGTTCCAAATAGAGAGGGACAGTCAGAGCAGTGAGCACTGTTGGGTGCAGAGGATGATGGCTCTGCTCTGCAGGAGCCTGGGGGCCACCACAGGGGTTTGCATCATTCATCTCTTTAAACAGAGCCAAAGGGGACACCACAGTGAGCAGGGACCATCCCACAGTACCTGAACTACAGAAATATGGCAGGAACAGAGACATGGGCCACGTTCAGCCAAGACTCCAGAGCATCAGGAAATCTGGTGATGATGAGGCAGGTCCAAGACCAAAACAAGACCCAGATGAAGTAAATCCCCTGGTCAGCATCAGGTCCAGCAGCAGTTAGGGAAATCCAGTAGCAAACCAAGGTCACCATCAAACTATTTCATAAGTGGACACAACTCGTTCTAAACTGGAAACCACAATGCCTCTAATAAAACCCAACCTCCCTGGAGGGAGCTTAAATAGAGATGGGGGCAATTGGGCAGAGGCTGGGGATGGAGCACCAGCTGAGGCTGCTCAGGGGGATAAAGGCCTATTAGTTCAGCCTGGGACAACTCATCATTGCCTCAAAATGCCCATTTCTCACCCTTGAGTACAGTGGAAGCCCAGAGTCACCAGCTCAGCTGTTGGACATCCAGGCGCTACATGTGGATAATCCCACTGGGGATGGAAAACTGGGCTGTCAAGTGTGCACAGAGGGAAAACAGCAGCTCCAGAGATGGAGTCACTTGTGCTTCATGTCCCGTTTGGGGCCCTCTACAAGATCTGAAATGTCCCTAAAACCCATTCTCATTCTGTTGCCAAGGTCAGACTAAATTCCTTGCATAGTCCACAAGTATGTCAGAAGCATCCTATGAGGTGCTCATCATTGCGGCTGTGCAGCTGTGCTCAGGCATGGCTCATCCACTCCATGTCTCTCAGATGCGCAAGCACCACAATGCCTTTCAGAGTTGATTTCACACCCTTTGCCTGACAACAACCAAAATCCACAGGAAGCATCATTCTCTTCATCTCCAGGTGCACTAATAAACCCCAGGAACAATTTGCTGTAAATATGTGGATTTGGGGACGTCTTTCCCCTTCTTCCACACTGAGTGCAGGCAGTGGTGGCAAGTGACTGTCTACCTAATTCACCACTGATTATTCCCATAACTTTTTAAACTGGCTTTTCCAATGCTACTTAAAGAGAATTTCAGCCATGCAAAAAGAGTTCCTGCAACCATTTCTATTCTCACCATTGCCCCTTGTTACCATCTTCCTGTAAACTCACTCCTGTCTGTGATGCCTGACATTGTTGATGGACCCTGGTACCAGCTCCCATCAGCAAGGTTCCCCTCAGCTCCCTGCCATGATAATGCCAACCATGGCCCTTGTGCAGCTGTAACTGCCTCAGAAATGCTCCAAAAGTGGATGTGAAAGGTGGGGTTGTTGTGTGGTTTGCTCTAAGGGAGCCCAAAGCCCTGTTGCTTGCTCAAGCTGAGGTCATC
This sequence comes from Melopsittacus undulatus, assembly GCF_012275295.1. Taxonomy (NCBI): domain Eukaryota; kingdom Metazoa; phylum Chordata; class Aves; order Psittaciformes; family Psittaculidae; genus Melopsittacus; species Melopsittacus undulatus. The sequence goes on along the minus strand of NC_047533.1, from coordinate 72,694,806 downwards.
TCCTCTGGGTACACTTCATCCCCACACTAATCAGCACAGAGAAGAGATAATGACCTGCTGTGGGCTTTGTCACCTCCTGGGGCCCAAAGACATTCACAGTCCCCACATCCCCACATCCCATCAAATAGGAAGGGGGTTTGCTGATGCTGGTTCATTGCCAGGCTCCCTGCACAGCTCCAGCCACCTTCATCTTCACATCCATCTGTGAGAGCATCAGGAGGGCAGCAGAGACAGAGCTGAGATGTAAGTGAGGGGCAGCATCTTTCAGCCCATCATTCTCCTGTGCTTCTCTCTTGGCAACAAGCAGCAGCTCCTGTCTTCATCTCCTGCCCTCCTGCAGGCTCCTGGGCTTCTTGATGATGCTCTGGGCTTCCCAGGGAGCTGCTTGTGCTGTGTCCTCCCCATGCAGCTGCTGAGAAGGCAGGTTTGGAGATCAGCCTCATGGAGAACACCCTCAGGAGGCTTCATCTCCTCACTGACCACAAAGGGTTCCTGGATGAGGACCAGAAGCTTTCCTGTACAGGACATTCAGGGTGCTCCCCATTGCTGAGATGAGGCAGCTCCAAAAGATGACTCTTGTCCCTACAAAAGGAAACAAAAAGAACAGTAGAGATTGCTGAGCTCTGGGGGTGCCTGTTTCTATTGAAGACTTCAGGAACAGGCAAAAGACACAGGAAAAGGTTTTAGAGCAAACAAAATCTGTCAGGAGGGAGGGGAACCAAATCTAAACCTCAGTGTAAGCATGAAAAGGATCATAGTATGGATTTGATTGAAGGGACCTTAAAGCTGATGCAGCTCGAGCCCCTTGGTATGGGCAGGGTCACCTTTCACTAGAGCAGGTTGCTCCAATCCCAGCCAATCTGCACTGACCATAGGTCAGGAATTCTTTCCAGTTAGGAAGAAGCCCAAGCAGAGAGGGAAGGAGCGGGTAGTTGGGAAATGCCCTCAAAAGCATGAAGGATCAACTCTGCACTGTGAAAGCACCACGTTTCTCTGTGTTCCAGGTGCAGCCGCATGGTCTGCAAGCCCCAGGCTCAGCACTAACGCAGGCAATGAAGTGCAGCACTAAGGTAAAGCTGCTCGGGTGTGCAACCTCCCCACTGCTTTCCACAGGGCTCATTGCTCAGCATCTTCAGGTGAGCCAGAGGAGCAGGCACCACCTTGTGCCATGGTGTTGAAGTGCTTGAGCACCCCTTTGTTCTCCCTGTGCTGGGACAGGACTTTCCCCAACCTGTTCCTCATTGATCTGTGCCTCAACTCTCCCTTTACATCCTGCAGGACTGTCTCTGAGCAGCTCCCAGCACACAGAGGCTTTTGCACCTGGCACATCCCTGCCTGCTGGACAAGAAACCTCCAGCCAGCAGCTCACACACAAAGCACCATCCAGCCCATGGCACAAAGCAACTGCACCCAAGTGACCCAGTTCAGCCTGGTGGGGTTCACAGAGGAGCCGGTGACTCAGGGCAACTTGTTCCTGCTCTTCCTGCTCACCTACCTTGTCACCATCGTGGGCAACCTGGGCATCATCATCTTGATCAGGGCCAGCCCCCACCTCCACTCCCCCATGTATTATTTCCTGGGCAACCTGGCCTTTGTAGACCTCTGTTCTTCCACCATCATCACCCCCAAGATGTTGGTTGACTTGATGTTGGAGAAGAAGAGCATTGCTTATGCTGGGTGTGTGGCTCAGGTCTTCCTCTTTGATCTTTTCGGGATAACTGAATTCTTCCTGCTGGCTTCAATGGCCTATGACCGTTATGTGGCCATTTGCCATCCCCTGCTCTACCCCCTTGTCATGTCCCCAAAGTGCTGTTTCCAGCTGGTGACTGGCTCCTACCTCATGGGGCTGACCAATGGTGTGGGACAGACCATCAGCATGTCCACCCTGTCCTTCTGCAACTCCAGCACCATCAACCTCTTCTTCTGTGACATTTCCCCTCTCATTTCCCTCTCCACGTCCGACAGCACCCTCAGCCACATCATCCTGACCACTGCAGCATCTCTCTTTGGTGTGTCCAGCAGCCTGGTTGTCCTGCTCTCCTATGTGGCCATCATCCCCACCATCCTGAGCATCAATTCAGCCGAGGGCAAGCGCAAAGCCTTCTCCACCTGCACCTCCCACCTCACCACTGTCAGCATCTTCTATGGGGCATGCTTTTTTATGTATTTATTCCCCAGCTCAGACAGCTCAAGAGGAGCAGATAAATGGGCTGTGGTGATCTACACCATAGTGACTCCCATGCTGAACCCCTTGATCTACAGCCTGAGGAACAAGGAGGTGAAGGAGGCTTTGAGGAGACTCTTGAAAATAAAGTGATATTGAATGTTTTAAGTTTAGGACCAGACAGAATGGAGATGTGGGGAGATGCTCAACTGTTGAAGTTTCTCAGATGGACAACATTTGCTGGGGGAGTCTTAAGCACCTTAACTTCCATGATGCACTGGCTGCTTTGATATCACCACCTGCATATACAAATAAGAACCTTGCAAAAGCTTTAACAATTCTCTGTACAGAGAGTTGATTTGTGGTGGAAAAACAATACATACAGGAAAAACCACCAACACATGCCAATGTGTGCATTATCTCAACCCCTAGAGCTGCAGCCTCTGCCAGGACTATGGTGAATCCTGGAGCCATGGCTGAGTCCTAGGGCTATCCTAGAGACACAGAATCATGGAATGCTTTGTGTTAGAAAGGAACTTGAAGCTCCTCCAGCTCCAACCCCTTCCACTGGAGCAGCTGCTCCAAGCCCCTGTGTCCAACCTGGCCTTGAGCACTGCCAGGGATGGGGCAGCCACAGCTTCTCTGGGCACCCTGTGCCAGCGCCTCAGCACCCTCCCAGGGAACAGCTTCTGCCTCAGAGCTCAGCTCAGTCTCCCCTCTCTTGGGCAGGTTCAAGCCATTCCCCTTGTTCTGTCCCTACATCCCTTGTCCCAAGCCCCTCTCCAGCTTTCCTGCAGCCCCTTTAGGCACTGGAGCTGCTCTCAGGTCTCCTCTTCAGGAGCCTTCTCTTGTCCAGGCTGCCCCAGCCCAGCTCTCTCAGCCTGGCTCTGGAACAGAGCTGCTCCAGCCCTTGCAGCGTCTTAATACATATCAACCACATCCCATATTCACAACTCACACACACACAATGATGTGCTCAGCTTTGCAGCACAGTTTATGTCTAAAAAGACAAGAGCAACATTTTCTGGCAGGTATCTAAGGTAGGAAAAGCATCATCAGCTTGAAGTATCATGAAGTCTGCCTGATTGTGTCTGGGTTATTGGTTTAAATCATATTCCATATACCATTCATTAAACCTTAGTCACTCAGGAGCTATATAAAAACACAATCTGTGCTTGAGTGTGCCATGATGCCAAAATCCTCCTATGAATCTTTATGTAAAGACATACAGAAAGCAAAACCTAACCCAAAACATAAAAGTCTGTTGGGTCTGTGTGGTTTCTTTCCCTAAAGAGACAAGGTTTGGGTCCATAACTCCCTAACATTTGTCCTGAGAATGAGAGAAGACCCCCAGGCAAATGTCAATGCCTAAGAGAACTCTCATGACCTGCCCTTGAAGCTTCATTTCATTCCACTCAAATCAGTATCGTTTCAACACTGACTTGATGAGAACTGAGTTGTCTAAAGGGGACAAAATGAATCATTCAGTGGTTTTAGCATGTGATGCACAGGCTGATGTCAGTCACTGTGGCTGATCCAATGCATTGGGATGGGATTTCTCCCGGTGCCTCTCAGTCTGCAGCACTCCAGGAAGAAATGCCAAAATCCAATTGGAAAGGACATTTGGGGTTGCTCTGCTTGGGTTTGTCTTTAACAGATCAGTGCCTATACTGAGCACACCAGCTACATCTGAGCATGAGTTAGCTGAATGCTGTTCTTCATCTGACCATTCTCACCCTATTGTTGCCAGCTCCTCTAAGAAGCAATTCACCTTACTCCAAAACAACCATCCTAAATAGCTTAATTCAGTACTACCTAGGAATTCCCACTTCTCACTGTTGACTGCAGAGCTCAAGTTATTCCCTGCACCAGGACAAAGGGATGTCATAGAATCATGGAATGGTTTGGGTTGGAAAAGACCTGAAAGCCCAACCCCCTGCCATGGGCAGGGATGCCTCACACTAGATGAAGTCACCCAGGGCTCTGTCCAACCTGGTGCCTGTTGACTTCACCCTGATAATCCCCACATTGAGAGCCCAGATCCACATCTGGAGGAGCACAGAGCTGAAGGATGCTCTGGGAAGACTCCTAGGAAAAGGTCTTGTTTCCTCCCACATTCAGGCTGGTAAAAAGATGTAATCAACTCGATGTAAAGAACATGGATGTTCTTGAGATTGCACCTACAGAGATGGTAACAGTGAGCACATAACATGGAGAGCTATGAAAGCCCTGAAATAGTCCTTAGGGTGCAGGGAGTAACTGAGGGCAATGGTGCAGAACACTTCATTGGGTGCAATGGCCACACTGAGTATCTGCTTCAAGGACCTGATCCTTAGGGAAATACAGGATGAAGCAATAGAGCAATATCCCCAACCACACAGCACAGGCAATGCTGGGACAGGAGAGGATGCACCTGCGTGCTCTGCCCTGGCAGATGAGCTGCTGTGGGGTTGTCACACAGACATCTTCAGCCTGCTTTTGTTCTTGTGCTCTCTACACTTGTGACCCCACCTTGGACCCTCATGGTGGGGATATGCTCTAGCTCACGGCTCCATGGGACATGTGGGATCCTGCTGGACAAGACCATGAGTGAGTATTCCTGGGTAAAAAGGGTCAGCAAGGGACACAGAATCACATTAGCCAAGAAGGTAAATCTTCAAGGGGATTCATCTTTCTTTTCTCTGTCTCCTCATCTCTCTGCCCATCCCTTGTGGTACCTGATGACAAACACTAGAATCAACACATGAGGCCAGGTAAGAAAATCATCAAGCCCATTGAGGAGCATCCAGCAGGAGAGGCAATTGAGAGAGGGTCCTCCAAACCTGACTGGAGCAGAGGGGAAGCTGCAAGGAAGCAGCAGGACACAGCTCATCTTCTGGTCTTCCTATGGAAGGGTCTATCACTTCCATTGCCTATGGAAGAGCTGAAGTAACTCATTCTTAGGCTGGCAATGTCAGGTGAGAGGAATTACAGCTTCTGTGCCTGTACTCAGCTGTGCAAACACACACTAGCACTGAATAACTGCTGCTTTCAGTAATGTGCCTAAAACCAGAGGTCCTAACATACACACATTGTAATTAAGGCTTTTCAGTGCACATCCAACCCTTCAGTGTTTGCTCATGCAAAAGACAAAGCTCAATGAGACAATGTTTTTACTGCTAAGACTGATGACAATGAATCCAACCAGACTGTGTTGGGCTGTAGCAGATGGGGACTCCACATGCATTTGTCTTCAGCCTCTATCTCCAGTTTCTGCATATGAAATTCAAATTAAAGAGTCTTAATGTATGAGCAATTTAATGTGACACTGAGATTGAGATCTCATATTCACAGAAGTCAGGGAATGCAAGGAAGTGTTCAAGGCCAGGTTGGATGGGGTTTGGAGCAACCTGCTCTAATAGAAGGTGTCCCTGCCCTGGACAGGTGGCTGGAACTGGATGAGCTTTAGGGTCCTTTCCAAACCATTTCATCATTCCCTGATACAAGAGCTCAACCAAACTATAAGAGTGCAGATTCTCTCAATGCTAAATTTACTCTACTTTTCTCTATCCTGTGTGCAGCTGTGCTATGGTACAGAGAGCAATGCCAGCACCATGGAAGCCCTTCCCTTAGCCCATGATCAAGACCCCACACACTGCAGCGATGAAGCAGCCACTGATCCATGTCTCCAGTTCAGTTCCTTCACCATGGAAGAGAGGAACCACAGTTCAATCACCAGCTTCATCCTCCCGGCGCTCACAACAGACCGAAAGCTGCAGCTTCTCTTGTTCATGGTGTTCACCTTAGCCTACATCACCACCCTCTATCTGTGACTATCTCACAACTAAAGAAGGAATTGTAGATGATGAGTCAGGTGACCCCATTCCCATGCTTATTCTACAAACCACATTGATAATGGTAGAAAAAACCTGTTTTTGAAAGCCAGTCAGGCATGGAGGATGGATGTAGTGGACTTGAACTTGCCTCACAGCTTAACAGACACAAGAAAATACATCCCAAGGAAAAGAATGGCAAGAAGTCTAAAGTATGAGGTGTCATTGAAGAGGCCCAAACGTGAGGAGAAATCCAATGAGCTTCCCAACTCCCTTTATTAGGGGGTCAAAAGCAGGAAGGGACAAAGCACCCCATTAGCAAGAACCACATTATCTGCACATGTCATGAAGACAAGGATGTCTCTTTAAAGAGAGAGTATGACCAAGCTTGTATGGGCACAGAAAGCCTCCAGCAGGCCCCACATCCAGGCTTTCACAAGACAAGCAGTCACAGCTATTTCCATCACAAGTGATGCTGCTCCCTGGCCCAAAGCAAGAAGTGCTCCTTGGGGACCAACCACCTTCCAGGAGTCATCAGCTTTAACAAGACCTTCTGGGCTTTACCAAGGAACTTTCCTCATCACCACAAAAGCTTCTCACAACACTTGCATGTGACTTACCTCATTCTTCATAACAAGACACCAGAGATTAATTAGCTGGGGAGAACAAGAAAGAAACTTTCTTCTTTGTGAACAAAGTTCACTTCTACAGCTGCCTTGCTTGACAGAGCTGGTCCATGTCCAAAGGCAGTGAGTTGGAGGGTCAGTGTGTTGGCATCTTTGTGTCTTAAGGACAATTTCATGGGCCTGGATCATAGAATCCCAGCCTGGTTTGGGTTGGAAGGGAGCTTAAAGCTCCTCCAGCTCCAAGCCCAACCCCTTCCCATGGAGCAGCTGCTCCAAGCCCCTGTGTCCAACCTGGCCTTGAGCACTGCCAGGGATGGGGCAGCCACAGCTTCTCTGGGCACCCTGTGCCAGCGCCTCAGCACCCTCCCAGGGAACAGCTTCTGCCTCAGAGCTCAGCTCAGTCTCCCCTCTCTTGGGCAGGTTCAAGCCATTCCCCTTGTTCTGTCCCTACAGGCCCTTGTCCCAAGTCCCTCTCCAGCTTTCCTGCAGCCCCTTTAGGCACAGACAGGTTTATGGAGAAAAGTTTCTCTCTTATTGCTCTCAAAGGAGCAAACCAACACCAGTATTTTCTAAGGAAGAATTTCCTATCCACCTATGCAGAATATAAACCCTTCTTCATTAAGTTAATATCTGCTATTAGCAGCCTTGATAAAAGCAAACACACAGCCAGGACACTGCACACATCCATTTTGCTTTCCTGCTCTGTCCAAGAAGTGTTTTATGGATGCTGAGCATTGAGGCTCTGCTGCATTAGAAATTATTGATCAATAGAAGTGATGGATGCCAGGTTGGATGAGGCTTGGAGCAAGCTGCTCTAGTGGAATGTGCCCCTGACTGTGGCAGGGGATGGAACTGGGTGAACTTTAAGCTCCTTTCCAACCCAAACCATTCCATGGTTGCGTGAAAGCTGCTTTCACCTCCTCACTTTGGAGTGGGGTTTCTGAAGGACCCCAACACATCAGCACAGTGAGCTGATGTTTCCCATTAGGCTTAAACTGACTCTTCAGGCTATGGCCTGTGACTGCTCTCAACACAACCACATTGGAGCTGTGTCTGCCCATCACCCTTCACTGCAAGTGCAGAGAACCAAACAATTTTTCCAGAAGAAACCGCTGATATGGAGGTTTAAAATAGATCCAAACTGAATCCAAGCCCCAGATGCATCCTTGTCTCCATAAGGGGAACCTTTGCTGACTAATTCCAATGTGGAAACTTACAATTAGATAAAATAACCCCTTGACCAGTGTGACTCAACCCTCAGACCATGGAATGAGAAATCATGAATAAGCTGCAGCTGGGATGGAAAATCAACTTTGCCTGGATGGACAGACAAAAGGAGAATAGGAGATGATGGGGGAATTCTGGACAACACCAACAGTCTTTGAGCCATGAAACAAGTTGGGCACATCTGGATACAACATATGGCCAGAAGCATGGAGCATCTGTGTCATCAGCACCAGATGACATCCAAGCAAAAGCCAACACTGCTCAGACAGTGTCTGCAAAGGCTGTTCCCAGACCAAGTTGCATGACTGCTTATCACAGGGGATGAAATTCCACCCTGCTCCTAGGTCTGCATGGTGGTAGCTTTCCATGGAGCAGGCCCACCCAGGAAAGCAAGACACCAGCTACATCCTATGGAGGAAATAAGTACATTTCCTAGGAGGAAATGAGCAGATGGGCACATGAAGCTGAGAGCTGCTCTGGATGAGGTTCCCACCACCATGGGGATGGAGACGAGTAAAACAGTCACAAAGAGCAGCTTCTACAGGTTGGAGAAGCCCAAGAGGACAAACATGGTCACACTCAGGTGGTTTCCCTCCAGCCACTCTCTTGGCAGCAGGAGACAAAGAAACATGGGAAGCGGTTGGATCACTTCTCCCAGCTCACAGGAACACACAGGGCATGAGGTTAAGGCAGGATTTGGGGTTTCCTCTGTGAATGCACCCAACTACCTGCAGATAAAACAATGATGGCTGAAGGTCATAAATAATATATTGAAAAATAATACCTTGATAAAATAATAGTCTATAGTTAATGCATGGAAAACATTACCTTAAGTCTTAAATGCGGAACCTCTGGCTGGGCTGTTATGGAAGGAATTGGTGCTGTAAAACATCAGCATTTTCCCATGAACATCCAAATAATTTATAACAAGTAGGCTTGTTTGGGATGATTTCTTTCCTGTTGGGAGGATTGCTCTTCTTTAAGGACAAGTAAATACAATAATATCATGCCTTCATTTGCCACATGAATTAGTGATGCATTAAATAGATAAGAGGTCAAATCGAAGTGATTTTCTGACTCTACAGGTATGTTTGTGTCCGGCCTCTGGTCAAATGTTCACTGCAGAAAGTCCCTTGACCCACCACCAATGCTCTTCTCAGGGTGCTGGTGGCTGCCTTTGCTGCAAGGACACATTGATGACTCCTTTCAACACAGAGGACACCACAACCACCTTGTCCCTCTCTGCTAAGGTGCCCCCAGCCTGTCTTGGTGCTTGGAGCAACTGTTCCCCATGGGCAGGACTCAGCATTTTCCCTTTTTGAAGTCTGTGTGATTTCATCTGCCCATTTTGGACCCAAAATTGGCCTCTGAAAAGCCATTTTGCTTCATATTCTCCAAATTTAAATATCCTCAGGGTGGCTCTTTGGTGTGTGCAAAAGGAGGAAATGAAACCAGGAGTGGGACATATTGCATGTAGAGAAAAGCAGCTGACAGCAGACAGGGTTTTGCTAAAGCTTTAACACCTTTAAAGGTGTTTAGAAGATCCAGCTGAAGTTGTCTACACCCACCTCAGGCAGGGGGATGAAGGGAACTGCTGTTTCCCATTGCTAATGGCTCACAAACTCAATGGCCATCTCCTCATCCTCATTCATCTCCTTCACTTCGGGTAATCCTTATATAACTAAGTTATAGATATATAAAGAGCAGACATCTCCAACATACACACCTTGTATCTACCACCACTGAAAGCAGCCATTCTCAATACCACTACTTGTGTAAACAGTGCAAAACATCCCCCATCCCACATCAAATACCCACATCTTCTCATACACAGAAGCATCCTTTTCTCTGTGGTCTCAGCTTTACACACACATGCTGACACTACAGGTGTCTAAAGCCAGCTGAATGCAGTCCTGCCCATGGGTCTGTCCTTGCTCAACCCAACCTTCCCCTTCTCACTTTCACCCTTTCTCATGATACGGGAAATGCAAATTTCTCCTTTTGGGTTCAAAACCCATAAATCAGAATCCCAGAGAGCTGTGGGTTGGAAAGGGCCTTGAAGCTCCCCCAGCTCCAACCCCTGCCCCGGGCAGGGACCCCTTCCACTGGAGCAGCTGCTCCAAGCCCCTGTGTCCAACTTGGCCTTGAGCACTGCCAGGGATGGGGCAGCCACAGCTTCTCTGGGCACCCTGTGCCAGCGCCTCAGCACCCTCCCAGGGAACAGCTTCTGCCTAAGAGCTCAGCTCAGTCTCCTCCCTTGCAGGTTAAAGCCTTCATGGGGGTTATGGGGAACCTCCACCTACAGCCAAACATGACAGGAAAGTGCATGTCACACGGATCAGCCTGATCCCCCAGCAGTGCACACTGCCACAATCTTGGCATCATTTGGGTTCCAATCCCTTCCAGAGCCATGTCAAGTGTACATCTGAACAGACCAAAAAGGAGGAGGAAAAAAACCAACAGGCAATAAACAAGCAGGAACACAGACCTGGGCCAAGTTCAACCAAGGCTCCAGAGCATCAGCAGAGCTGGTGATGAGGAGGCAGATTCAAGACCAAGCCAAGTCAGGTCGAGTCAATCCCTTGTGCAGGATCAGGTGAAAAAACTGCTAGGAAGGTGTGTGAGAAATCCTTGGTCACCCCCAAAAGATTCCATAGGTGTGCTGAACTGCTGCTAAACTGGAAACCACAACTGCTCTAGTAAAGCTCAATCTGCCTGTTCTGAGCTTAAATAGAGATGGGGGAAAATAGGAAGAGGGTGGGGATGGAGCCCCAGCTGAGGCTGCTCAGGGGGATGAAGGCCTATTAGTTAAAGCTGGGATAATTCCTCTCTGCCTCAAAATGCCTTTTTTTCCAGTCTTGAATACAGGGGAAGTCCTGAGGCACCAGCTCAGCTGCAGGACATCCAGGCACTACATGTGGATAACCCCAGTGGGGATGGAAAACTGGGCTTTCCCTTCACAGAGGGACATCAGCAGCTCCAGAGATGGAGTCACTTGTGCTTCATGTCCCTTTTGAGGACTGTGTGCAAGATCTGGAATGTCTCTCAACCCATTCTCATTGTGTCAGTCTGTTCAGACCAAAACCTTTGCATGGTCCACAAGTATGTCAGAAGCATCCTATGAGCCCTCATCACTGCTGCTGTGCAGCTGTGCTCAGGCATGGCTCATCCATGCCATGTCTCTCAGATGCCCAAGCACCACAATGCCTTTCAGAGGTGATTTCACACCCTTTGCTTTTCCTTCTCTTTGTTTTCCTCTGCTAAAGCATGAGCAGCCCTGGAGGCTTCCTCCCAGCAGAGCACATGCAACTGTATTTACAGCCCCAGCACCACAAGCTGGGCTCTTGCAGTCTGGCAGGAGCTCACCTCTCTTCACATCAGGAGCTGAACAGAGCTGATGCTGGCACCTGGATGTTCTCTGCTGCACTGGGGATAAACCCTTGGCTCCCATCACTCTGTGGCAGAAGGAAGGCGCAAGAGGTAACACCAACACAAAGCACAGCCTCACCTGCACAGAGGCAATGGGCTTGTTTCTGCATGTCCTTGTGTCCTCTTCAGTAAAGCTGTGCCAGAGAACAGCCTTACCAATGTGGGTTTTCTTCATAAGAAGGGGGAGCAATGTCTTATATAGGTTGTTTTTTTATTACATAGGCAGCTAAAGCAAGATGCACTGATTTATTTGATACTTAAATGAGAATTAATTTTATTCTGTTATACAGAAATGCAACATTTCAAATTGTCAGCAGAATACAGTCACTAATAAATCAGCCTTTAGAATAAACCTGTTATAACATCAACTCCTTTTTAAAGCAAGATACTGAATGCCCATTGGTTTAGGATGTTTTATCGTGTCAGAGTAAGGTATAATTCGTTAATTTAACAATGTCAATGTTATTTGTTGTAAATGATCTCAAACAGTTTGTTAAATGTGATTTGGTGACTGGAATGATAATCATAAGCCAAAGGAAATGTGTGTGGGTAATGCATGTGTAAGCTGGGCTTTCACTGGGAATGAGATATTCACTTGCTCCACATTTGTGTGCAATCCTATGAAGATCCTCTGAGGTGTCTTCTGACACAAATTTCCTTCACATTGCAAGTGATTAAAGATCTGATTCTTTGTTCAAACACACGTGCTTGACTAAATCCATAGCTTTAATTGTCCCAGCATAGAAAAATTAAAATGCCGTTCACTGCTTCAACAAACTCCCTGTTCTGTTCTGAATACCTCATCTGAAAAACAGAATATATATATATGTATGTCTATATGGTTAGAAAGTATATTGGAATAATAGAAAATGTAACAGGTACAGTGGTCATTGATTGCAGATAGATATGGTCCAGATCTGAATATCCATTTTTGATCAGTTTGTTGTTTCTCTTCCTTTTGCCTCAGCAGGGAACACCTGGTCATGGCCGGAAATCACACACAGATTGAATTCATCCTGTTGGGAATTACAGACAGACCATGTGCACAAACTCCTCTTTTTGTCCTGTTTCTATTGATTTACATTGTCACTCTGGTGGGGAACGTTGGCATTATCACATTGGTTCGGGTGTCTCCCAGCCTCCACACCCCCATGTACTTCTTCCTCACCCATTTTGCCTTCATTGACATCTGCTATTCCACAGTCATCTCCCCCAGGATGCTGGCAGACCTCTTATCAGAGGACAAAACCATTTCTTTCACTGCCTGCAGGATGCAGTTCTTCACCTTTGCTTTCTTTGGTGTTGTTGAGTGTCACCTGCTGGCCATGATGGCCTACGACCGGCACGTTGCCATCTGCCAGCCCCTGCTCTATGTGACCATCATCTCCAGCCGTGTCTGCTGGCAGCTGGTAGCATCATCCTATCTATTCGCCTTCCTCAGTGCCATCGCCTACACATGGAGCGTGTTTGGAGGTTCCTTCTGTGGTCCCAACCACATTGACCACTTCTTCTGTGATGAAGTTCCTGTTCTAAAGCTCGTGTGCTCTGACACCCACAGCAGTGAGATGGTCATCTTTGCCTTTCTCACTATCAACGAGGTGGGTACAATTGTGGTCATTTTGCTCTCCTACGTCTCTATCATTCGCACTGTGCTGAGGATGTGCTCAGCACAGAGCAGGGCCAGAGCCTTCCACACCTGCGCATCCCATTTGATGGCTGTATCCATGTACTTTGGGCCAGCATTCTTCATGTACCTACAGCCTCCATCTAGTCACAGGAGTCTGGATAAAGTGGTTTCCATCTTCTACACAGTGGTCACCCCCATGCTCAACCCATTCATCTACAGCCTGAGGAACAAAGAGGTGAAGGGGGCTCTGGTCAAGTGTGGGAGGAGACTGTTCAACCATAGGCAACTGAGACGAGTTCTTTCATCCAGAACATACATAGGATGATGCTACCGGCTGTCAGTTCACATCCAGTGTGAAAGCCTATGGGGCACTGAAATACTGAGGTTTTCCAGTGATACTCATGACTTTATCGAAGTTCTTCTGCAGGTCTTACACAAAAAGTCAATGACAGTATTGAATGAGAAACAGACCCTCAATATCACACCATTCTTGGAAGAAAACAAGAGGTGACTGAGCTTCAAACTTCACTTCTCTTCACAGTCCCCAGCCTGGAGGAAGAAATTACCCTCAATTATCCCAGGCAGCATTTCCACACAGGAAGCTCCAATGAGCTTCATTGAGTTACAACTTTTGTCATTCATAAACATGTGTTTCTCTTGCAAGATCCTTGACCTTGTCCCACAGCTCCAATAAAATTCCTCACTCTTACCTGTGAGCTCTTTATTAAAGCTGCTGGGGTGGGAGGGAACAGGAAGTGCAGTTTTACATTTGCTTGCTGAGAAAGAGTAAGAGAAAAGGTTTCAAAAGATTCACTGCATTTGTTTGTGCCTTTCAAAGAGCAGAAGCTAATGGGAATCAAGGTCTAAGCTGGGACTTTGAATATGTCGTGGTTTAAACCAAATCCTCACAGTACTCTCACTCATTCCCCCCCTTGCTCCCCCAACTCCCGGAGAGTTAGGAAGGAGAATCCAAAGAATGTAGGCCCCGTGGGTTGAGATAAGAACAGTTTAATTGCTAAGGCACAACACAAATCACTACTGCCATTACTACTACAAATAATAATGATAAAGCCAATAACATCCGAAAAGAATACAACACCCCCCAGCCACCGACCCATAACTCACCCCAACCCTGCCCAGACGAGCACCAACCAATACCTCTTCCATTTCCCTTCAGAGCTCCACCCTTCCAGCTTTCTCCCCCAGTTGCATCCTGGGCATCACGTGCTATGGTATGGAATACCTCATTGGCTAGCCTGGGTCAGGTGTCCTGTCTCTCCTTCCTCCTGGCCTCCCCTCCTCCCCAGCACAGCATGTGCTCAGAAAAGGCCTTGAACAAAAACACCCTCAAAACATGCTCGCTATCAAGCAACTGTTCCCAGCCCAGAACTCAAACCACAGAACTGCACCAGCCACAAGAAGGAGAAAAATGACTGCCACGGCTGAACCCATGACATTATCCACCCCTTATTCCATACCATTCACATCATGCCCAGATCTCACATTTCCAATACACCATCACTCTTAAGTCCACCCCTCGATCATGAGTCAATCTCTATGTTGCATCTCTGGACTGATGGCCTGAAATATCTGGGCCCACCAGGCTCAAAATCATTCACCGTCCCCTTCAGCAGCTCTACAGCTTGCTGCTGGGGACTCCATACAGCTGCCTTCCACTTCCAATGCTTCCAAAGCACTGGAGGGGCCCAGTGGACCAGATACCCATACTGTCCCACATGCCCTGCCACTCATGACTGTCCAGCCTTGGGGACAGTCTCCTGGTGCTCCGATATCCTTGTCTAACCCTAGACAAGACCCAAACCTGACTCTGCTTAACTTTTGGGATCAGACAAAATGGTTGTGTGTAGAACACACTCTGTGTGTGTGTCACCATGCTGATCCCTAACACAATCAGCAGGCAGGTCCCAAGGGCACCCAAAAACCATTCATAACCATCAGAACTCTCAGCTGCTCCTGCTGCACTTGTCACTGGGGCTGATGTAGCTGCCCTGCTTGCCAGCTCTCCCACCACCAGCTTCTCTTCTCCCGAGTCCGGATCTTCCTCCTCTGCCTTGCTGGGAAGTGCTGTGTGGTCTCCTGCATCCTGCTGGGGCTCGGCGGGTGACTTCCGTGGGGACACTCTCGGCCGTCGCAGGGTCTGGAACGGCCGCGGGACTTGGCTCTTCCAGCGCCTGCTCCCCCTGCTTGGCTACTGCCCCTCTCTGCTCCTCTGCCGCCTCCCCCGGATGCTCTGCTACAGCCGTTTGGTTCCCGGGGCCGCTCTCTCTGGCAGCCTCAGCTGGTGCTGCCGGCTCCTGGGGCTGCTCCTTCCTGGCTTCACGCAGCCTCACACAGACAGAGGTGAGGACAAGGGCAAGGATGGTGAAGAGCAGCGGGACGGCCTGGTACAAGTCCAAGTCCACGGCCATGTCCATCCCCCCCTGCTGCCGGAGCCCCACAATATTACAAGTCATTGCTGTAAAGTACAGTGAAACAAAAACTTTAGCCCAAGCCCCATGATTGTTTAACACAAATACATCTAATCCATACACAAAGTACCTGGCAAAATCCTGAAACTATGAGATCCAGAGAAAAAACTCTGAGAGCCAATAAATCAGCATTGTGATGAGTGAGTATAAATCTGCTCAGATCTGTTGTTATCTCAACCCCTCGTGCCCCACGTTGGGTGCCAAAAAGAACTGTCATGGTTTAAACCAAGTCCACACACAGCTCGTTCACTCACTCCCCCTATCGCTCCCCCATCTCCTGGAGATTAGGAAGGAGAATCCAAAGAATGTGGCCCCCATGGGTTGAGATAAGCACAGTTTAATAGCTAAGGCACAACACAAATCACTACTGCCATTGCTACTACAAATAATAATGATAAAGCCAATAACAAGTGAAGAGAATACAACACCTCACCAGCCACCGACCCATAACTCACCCCACCCTCCCTGACCGAGCACCGACCAATACCTCCTCCATCCCCCCAGAGCTCCAGCCCTTCCGGGTCTCTCCCGTTTACATCCTGGGCATGACGTGCTGTGGTATGGAATACCTCTTTGGCTAGCCTGGGTCAGGTGTCCTGTCTCTGCTTCCTCCCTGGCAGAGCATGAGCTCAGAAAAGGCCTTGGACAAACCAAACATTGGAGTAGTAACTCAAAACATACTTGCTATCAGCAACCGTTCCCAGCCCGAAAGTCAAACCACAGCACTGCACCAGCTACCAAGAAGGAGGAAAATGACATCTACTGCTGAACCCAGGACACGCACCTACTCAGAAAACATTCTACAATTACATTGAGGAAATGGAGGTGATACTAATGACCAGAGAATAACACTTGAGCATAAAGTTCAAGTGATTACTCTAATTCTCTCACTGAATAGACTCTCTCCTATTTTGCCCATGCATGGATATGGTCTGGATGGAGAGGGACTGGCAGAACAGTGAGCACTGGCTGGGTTGTTGGGTGCAGAGGTTGATAGATTCTATCCTGCAGGAGGCTGGAGAGTACCACAGGGGTTTATCTCCCTAACCTATCTAAACTGAACAGAAGGAGAGCACCACGTTGTGCAGGGACCATCCCACAGTACCTGAGCAAGAGAAGTAGGGCAGGAACAGAGACCTGGGCCAAGTGCAGCCAAGACAAGCAAGCTGGGGATTACAAGACAGGTCCACAGCCAAGCTAAAACAGATCAAATCAATCCCCTGGTCAGGTTTAAGTCCAGCATTTGCCAGGAAAGTCCATGAGCAAACCTAGGTCTAAGGATCATCAAAGGATTTCATAGGTGTGCACACCTCCTGCTAAACCAGAAATCCTCAAGTATAGTCCAACCACCTTGGCCTGAGCTTAAATAGAGATGTTGGGAAAATGGGCAGAGGGTGAGGATGGAGCACCAGCTGAGGCTGCTCAGGGGGATAACAGCCTGGGACAATTCATTAATGCCTCAAACTGCCCATTTCTCACCCTTGAATACAGGGGAAGTCCAGAGGCACCAGGTACTGCATGTGGATAACCCTAGTGGGGATGGAAAACTGGGCTCTCAAGTGTGCACAGAGGGAAAACAGCAGCTCCAGAGATGGAGTCACTTGTGCTTCATGTCCCTTTTGAGGACTGTGTGCAAG
Organism: Melopsittacus undulatus; assembly: GCF_012275295.1. NCBI lineage: Eukaryota > Metazoa > Chordata > Aves > Psittaciformes > Psittaculidae > Melopsittacus > Melopsittacus undulatus. The sequence continues at coordinate 72,677,795 of NC_047533.1, read as the reverse complement.
ATCTGGAATGTCTCTCAACCCATTCTCATTGTGTCAGTCTGTTCAGACCAAAACCTTTGCATGGTCCACAAGTATGTCAGAAGCATCCTATGAGCCCTCATCACTGCTGCTGTGCAGCTGTGCTCAGGCATGGCTCATCCATGCCATGTCTCTCAGATGCCCAAGCACCACAATGCCTTTCAGAGGTGATTTCACACCCTTTGCTTTTCCTTCTCTTTGTTTTCCTCTGCTAAAGCATGAGCAGCCCTGGAGGCTTCCTCCCAGCAGAGCACATGCAACTGTATTTACAGCCCCAGCACCACAAGCTGGGCTCTTGCAGTCTGGCAGGAGCTCACCTCTCTTCACATCAGGAGCTGAACAGAGCTGATGCTGGCACCTGGATGTTCTCTGATGCACTGGGGATAAACCCTTGGCTCCCATCACTGTGTGGCAGAGGGAAGGCACAGGAGGTAACACCAACACAAAGCACAGCCTCACCTGCACTGAGGCAATGGGCTTGCTTCTGCATGTCCTCTTTTCCTCTTTAGTAAAGCTGCATCAGAAATCAGCCTTACCTGTGTGGGTTTTCTTTGTAATAAGAGGGGGAATTGGCTTTTGCACTTTGGTTTTCTTTCACATAGGCAGCTAAAGCAAGATGCACTGAATTACCCAAGAGTTAAATGAGAATGAATCTTGTTTTGTTATAAAGAATTGAAGCATTTCAGACTGTCAGCAGAATATGGTCACTAACAAATCAGCCTTTGATATCAGCACATTTAAACACCAGCTCTGTTTTCAAGTAAGCAACTTAATGCCTATGGGTTTAGGGTGCTTCAGTGTGCTGGAACTCAGAGAGATATAAAACATAACTTCAGTAATGTGAATTTTATCCTTTTTGAATGATCAATAGCACTTTGTTAAATGCGAATTTAGGACTGGCATTAGAATTAAAACCAAAATGTGTGGAGGTCAGTAGTGTGTAAGCTGGGATTTCATTAGGAATGTGACTTTCTCTTGCTCCAGGTTTACTTGCACTCCTATGAGGTTCCTCCAAGCTGTCTTCTGACAACAAATTGCCTCAAATCTGAAAGTGAGTAAAGATCTGATTCTTCAGTCAAACATTAAAAATCAGGTGCTTGAATAAATTCATAGTTTATGTTTCTAAGCAGAGAAGCATAAAGATGCCTTTTCTTTTCCTTCAGGCCCTCTCTGTTCTATTCTAAATATCTCCTATGAAAACAAAACATATAATTTGGGTTTAAAAAATACAAATCAAAAATATTAATTCCACAAAAACATGGCAGCTAAATTGGTGACCAACTGTAGTTAAATATGGTCCAAAAGTGAATTTCTATTTGCAATGATTTTCATGTTTCCCTTCCTTTTGCATTGGTAGGTAACACCTGGTCATGGGAGGAAATCAAAGCCAGATTGAATTCATCCTGTTGGGAATCACAGACAGCCCCTGTGCGCAGACTCCTCTTTTTGTCTTGTTTCTATTGATTTACATTGTCACTCTGGTGGGGAACGTTGGCATTATCACATTGGTGAGGGTGTCTCCCAGCCTCCACACCCCCATGTACTTCTTCCTCACCCAGTTTGCCTTCACTGACATCTGCTATTCCACAGTCATCTCCCCCAGGATGCTGGCAGACCTCTTATCAGAGGACAAAACCATTTCTTTCACTGCCTGCATGATGCAGTACCTCATGTTTGCTTTCTTTGGTGTTAGTGAGTGTCACCTGCTGGCCATGATGGCCTATGACCGGCACGTTGCCATCTGCCAGCCCCTGCTCTATGTGACCATCATCTCCAGCCGTGTCTGCTGGCAGCTGGTAGCATCATCCTACCTATTCGCCTTCCTCAGTGCCATCATCTACACATGGTGTGTGTTTGGAGGTTCCTTCTGTGGTCCCAACCGCATCGACCACTTCTTCTGTGATGAAGTTCCTGTTCTAAAGCTCATGTGCTCTGACACCCACAGCAGTGAGATGGTCATCTTTGCCTTTGTCACCATCAATGTGGTGAGTACGAGCATGGTCATTTTGCTCTCCTACATCTCTATCATTCGCACTGTGCTGAGGATGTGCTCAGCACACAACAGGACCAGAGCCTTCCACACCTGTGCCTCCCATTTAATGGCTGTCCTCTTGTTCTATGGTACAACATTCTTCATGTACCTACAATCTCCATCTAACCACAGGAGCCTGGATAAGGTGGCCTCTATCATCTACACTGTGGTCACCCCCATGCTCAACCCATTCATCTACTGTCTGAGGAACAAGGAAGTGAAGGAGGCTCTGCTGAAGTGCAGGAAGAGGTTCTTCAACTACTGTCAACATGAAAGAGTTGTGTCAGCCAGGACACGAACAGTTCATGTCAAGTGAGTGTGATAAACACATAAATGTATTGGGTTTCACAAATCCTAGGTGTGGTTGTGTGGATATAACTGTACAAGTTTACAGTAAGAAAAACAAAGCTCAATAAAGACACAAGATTAGACAAATTACAAAAAAAGGTCAAAACTCTTGAGCAAAATGGAGTCACATAGTAGAAGAATCTGTGAAGGTAAAGAAAAAGGGGGGGGAGGGTGTGTGCTTTATATAAGCTAGTTCCTGGAAAATATAAAGTACTCTTTAGCTTAACTTTGGTTGTAGAAAGAAAGCAAAATTTATGTTGTTAGTCTGTGGAATTTAGTGGCTGCACTAAACATGAGTTAATTGTTTCACACAAGTCCTCTAAAGTATCTTTAGCTTTAAAGAACAATGTCTGTGTTGTAAGTCTGTGGTGAGATAACAAGATTTAGTGACTCCGCTAAACATGAAGGAGTTATTTCACACCATCCTTGTACTTATCAGTTAGTTTAGAGACAGAGCCTCCCAAACATCTGCTCGCTTGGGATGCTCCTTGTCTGCCCATCCTGCTATGAATTGTGCAGGAAGGTCACACTGTTTTAAATCTTTGCTAGTTATCAGAACAATTACAGATCTGGCTGGTTTAGCCAGTTGTGTGATTACTGGAGCGTCCAACTGTGCCAAAGGTGAAAAGTACACTGTGAGGAAGACTGCTTACTTCATCTTGAAGACCCCTACTCACATGAGGACTGCTTACTTCATCCTCAAGACCCCTGCCCACAATAACTGCAGAGCAGTGTGCAGATGCCAAGAGTAGGAGACTTATGATAATAAGTTCCTGGAATGAGTTATAATGTTCCCTGCCTGTTTGCAGGAAGTATGAATATGTATGTGACTAATGGAATTGTGAAAGTATAGAAACCTGTAACAACTACTGATCACTTGCGCCTCTGGCTATGGTCATGGGCCCAGTGCTCTTTGCTTTTGCTTTATTTACTTTGTCCCTCAGTAAAAACTTATCTTGTTTAGAGGAGGGAATTCTTATTTCACATGAGGAAGTCTACAGGGCACTAAAACAATGGGATTTCCCCATAATCCTGGTGATTTGATGTAGGTTTTTCCACAGTTCCTGTAGAAGAGACAATGACAGTATTGAATGAGAAATACACACCCCAAATCACATCTCCTTTGGAAGGAAAACAAGAGGAAAAGGAACCTCAAACTTCATTTCAATTCACAGTCACCAGCCTTCTGGAAGACATTACCTTGAGTTATCCCAGGCCTCATTTCCTCACAGGAAACACCAATCAGGTCTACTCATTTATAACTTTTGTCACTGATAAATACCGATTTTTCTTGCAAGATTCCTGACCTTGTCCCTCAGCTCCAATAAAATTCCTCACTCTTACCTGTGAGCTCTTTATTAAAGCTGCTGGGGTGGGAGGGAACAGGAAGTGCAGTTTTACATTTGCTGGCTGAGAAAGAGTCAGAGAAAAGGCTTCAAAAGATTCATTGCATTTGTTTGTGCCTTTCAAAGAGCAGAAGGTGGTGGGAATGAAGCCCCAAAGCTGCTCCTTTGAATATCAAGGGGAAATCTGTCCTGAGGCTGTAGCTGCACAACAGATTTCACCTAAAGGAAGAAAGTGTAGGCAATATCATTCATAATAGAGGATGATGAACTGTGCTGAGCCTACGCAGTGTTGAAGACAATTTGGGCACATGAAGGGTTCCTCTCATTCAATTTAAGTGGTGGTTTACATTCACCTTAAATGCAGTTCACTCAAACTGAGATAAATGGAATTCCAGCTGGGGATAAGCACCCACATCCAATGTCTATGCCCAGCCCATGCTAAAGTACACCAGGAAAACAAAATGGTGTATTGCACTTACAATTTAAGCATAGCAATCTTCCATAGATGAAAGACAATCTTTAATACAGAATCAATGGTAACTGAGAGCTGTCTGGGTCTCCAAGAAGCCAAAACACACTGATGGGGAAAATATCTTTCCTTTACCTGCTGTGAGTGGGAATTAACTCGTATTGGGAAAGTATATGGATGGTGAACACTCTCTTTCATGTGCTCTGGGAAGCAGGTGCTAGAGAGGAGACATTGTCTTAGATCTGGGAGAAAAGTGTCTTTTCCTGCAGTGAATAAAGAGCCAGACGTGGCACAATAAAATGCTAAAGAGATTGGCAGGACAGAGACCTTTGATATCAGAGAGCTTCCTGTAAATACTTCACCAAACCTTCTTTTCCTGCTTCAGTTTGTTGGATATCTGTGCCTTGACTGTACATACAAGATCATGGAGCAACAAACAGCATAAGTTGGACCTCAAAAGATCATTTGTTTCCAGCTTTCAAGGGAAAGGAGCCTAGATGAGAAATGTCATGTGTAGAGCTCATCCCTGCTTGATAAATTGCCCCACTCTGGTGTCCTTATTTCCTCTTGGCCTTGATAAAGTTCTCAAAGCAGAAACAATTGAAATGCCCAAACATTTATCCAGAATTGGTGCTACATTCCTAAGAGAGCTCTGCATTGCCATAGTCTTGTATGTGGTGGATTCAGCTCAGGGAACTGCCAAAAGGAACCTCAGTCTAACATGCAGGAGAGGTACAATTGTCCATGCCAGCAATACAAGAAACAGGCTTGAGGTTTTGGAATACATTTTATACTGAGAGCATCATTGCATGATTCTGCTTCAATCTTTGCATGGAAGGAATCTGCAAAATTCAGAATCCCCTGGCTGAAGATACAAACTTTCCACATCAAATACATGATAGAGGTCTGTTCCATAAAACTCTAACATCATACTTGGCAAAAAAACCCAAAAAGACTATAGATCAGAGAATAAGAATTGAATCAAATGTGCACAGAGAATAAGAATTTAATCAAATGTGCACTTTATTACACTATTTTCCTCATTCAGAAGACTATCTCCTATAGTACCTGTGCAAGGATATGGTCTGGATGAAGAGTGACCACCAGAGCAGTGAGCACCGGCTGGACTGTTGCATGCAGAGGATGATGGGTTCTGCTCTGCAGGAGCCTAAATATTGCCACAGGGGTTTGTGTCTTGAATCTTTTTAGAAAGAGGCAAAGGAGAACACCCTGGTGTGCAGGGCCCATCCCACAGTACCTGAGCAAGAGAAGTAGGGCAGGAACAGAGACCTGAGCAATGTGCAGCCAGGACTCCAGAGCATCAGGCAAGTTGGCACCAATAAGCCACGTCCAAGATGAAGTCAAGTCAATCCCCTGGTCAGATCCAGCAGTAAATGAGAAAGCCTGGATCACCATCAAAGGGTTAAATAGATGTGCACTCCCACTGCTAAACTAGAAACCAGAACTCCTCTAATACCAAAACTCCACTAATAAACCTCAACATCCTGGGCTGAAATAGAGATGGAGAGCAAATAGGCAGAGGGTGGGGATGGAGCACCAGCTGAGGCTGCTCAGGAGAACAGAGGCCTGTTGGTTCACCCTGTGACAATTCATCATTGCCTGGAAATGCCCTTTTCTCACCCTTGAGTACAGTGGAAGCCAGGAATACAGTGCTGTTGGACATCCAGGCACTACATGAGGGATTCTATAACCACACTGAGGATGGAAAACTGGGCTCTCAAGTGTGCATAGAGCAACAGCAGCAGCTCCAGAGATGGAGTCACTTGTGATTCATGTCCCATTTGAGGACTGTGTGCAAGATCTGGAATGTTTCTGAACCCACACTCATTCTGTTGCCAAGGTCAAACTGAAACCTTTGAATGGTCCACAAGTATGTCAGAAGCATCCTATGAGCCCTCATCACTGCTGCTGTGCAGCTGTGCTCAGGCATGGCTCATCCATGCCATGTCTCTCAGATGCCCAAGCACCACAATGCCTTTCAGAGGTGATTTCACACCCTTTGCTTTTCCTTCTCTTTGTTTTCCTCTGCTAAAGCATGAGCAGCCCTGGAGGCTTCCTCCCAGGAGAGCACATGCAACTGTATTTACAGCCCCAGCACCACAAGCTGGGCTCTTGCAGTCTGGCAGGAGCTCACCTCTCTTCACATCAGGAGCTGAACAGAGCTGATGCTGGCACCTGGATGTTCTCTGCTGCACTGGGGATAAACCCTTGGCTCCCAGCACTTGGTGGCAGAAGGAAGGCACAGGAGGTAACACCAACACAAGGCAGAGCTTCACCTGCACTGGCGCAGTGGGCTTGCTTCTGCATGTCCTTGTGTCCTCTTTCATAAAGCTGTGTCAGAGAACAGCCTTACCAATGTGGGTTTTCTTCATAAGAAGAGGGAGCAATGTCTTATATAGGTTGTTTTTCTATTATATAGGCAGCTGAAGCAAGATGCACTGATTTATTTGATACTTAAATGAGGATGAATCTTAGTCTGTTATACAGTAATGCAACATTTCAGACTGTTAGGAGAATATAGTCACTAACCATTCAGCCTTTTGATTCAGCCTCTTTGAACATCAACTCCTTTTTAAAGCAAGAATATGAATGCCCATTGGTTTAGGTGCTTTATCGTGCTGGAGCTCAGGAAGGTATAAATCATGGATTTACCAATGTGAATGTTATTTGTTGTAAATGATCTCAAACAGTTCGTTAAAGGTGATTTGGTGACTGGAATGTTAATCAAAAGCCAAAGGAAACTGTCTGTAGGTAATGCATGTGCAAGCTGGGCTTTCACTGGGAATGTGATATTCACTTGCTCCACATTTATGTGCAATGCTGTGAGGATCCTCTGAGGTGTCTTCTGACACAAATTTCCTTCACATTACAAGTGATTAAAGATCTGATTCTTTGTTCAAACACATGTGCTTGACTAAATCCATAGCTTTAATTTAACCAGCATAGAAAAATTAAAATGCCATTCACTACTTCAACAAACTCCCTGTTCTGTCCTGAATACCTCATCTGAAAAACATAACACATATATATGTATAGGTATATTTGGTTAGAAAACAGATTGGAATAATAGAAAATGTAACAGGTACAGTGGTCATTGATTGCCGATAGATATGGTCCAGATCTTAATCTCCATTTTTGTTCAGTTTGATGTTTCTCTTCCTTTTGTCTCAGCAGGGAACACCTGGTCATGGGAGGAAATCACACACAGATTGAATTCATCCTGTTGGGAATTACAGACAGACCATGTGCACAAACTCCTCTTTTTGTCTTCTTTCTTTTGACTTACATTGTCACTCTGGTGGGAAACGTAGGCATTATCACATTGGTTCGGGTGTCTCCCAGCTTCTCTTCTCCAGACCAAACAGCCCCAGTGTTCTGAGCCTGACTCCATACAGGAGCTGCTCCAGCCCCTGAGCATCCTCGTTGCTTCCTCTGGACTTGCTCCAGCAGCTCCATGTCCTCCTTGTGTTTGGGACACCAGAGCTGTATCAAACCCTTTGGTCCTTCCCTCAGTTCTTCATTTGGAAAGGTTTATCAAGCAGGCAATGGAGACAGTGGTCACTGCCTTACCTCAAGGATGAGCCTCCTTTTTGGGGGAACTACCGTCATTTAGCACAAGTTAGACACAAAACACTATGGTGCTGTCTCAGTCTTGCTATCGAAAACAGCTGACTCTTATTTGGATGAATTATTGAAGGCTCAGGCCTTGATTAAAACCACCTGAAGCTGTTTGAAGAAAACCATTTGTTGTGCTGGTTCTCCATACCCTGCACTTGCTGTGTCATCTCCTTATCTGTAAGAATGACCAATAGTGAGCAACAAAGGCCAGTAATGATCAGTTCCATGACCACATATTCCACATATTCCTTCCTTACCTCCAAAGCATTGAAGAGCTCCAAGTGTGCTTTCAAAACCTGGATAGATGTGGCAGCAGCTTTCGCTCCCACAGCCTCCTCAGAGCCCCCTGCACCTCCTTGTTCCTCAGGCTGTAGATGAGGGGGTTGAGGGTTTGGGTGAGGATGCAGTAACACAGCGACACCAGCTTTGCCTGACCCCATGAGGATGCCCCATGAGGCTGGACATAGGTGAGGATGGCAGGTGCGTAGAAGATGGTGATGGCAGCCAAGTGGGAGGCACAGGTAGAGAAGACCTTCAGCCTCCTGCTGGCCAAAGGGATGTGCAGGACGGTGTGCAGGATGTAGGTGTAGGACACCAGGATCATCAGGAGAGACACAATGATGTCAAACGCAGCATTGTAAACCTGCAAGAGCTCATTTGTGCTTGTGTCTGAGCAGGAGAGCTGCAGGAGGGTGGGCAGCTCGCAGAAGAAGTGGTTGATGCTCCTGGCCTGACAGAAGGACAACCTCCCTGCCAGCGTGGTGTGCACCAGGGAGGTGAGGAACCCCATGGCGTACACCAGCACCATCATGCCATAGCAACGTGCCCTGGTCATGGTAGTGGTGTAGAGCAGGGGCTTGCACACAGCCGAGTATCGGTCGTAAGCCATTACTCCAAGCATGAGGGTCTCAGAGACAGCCATAGCCAGGTAAACATACATCTGAGCAAAGCAACCCCAAAAGGAGATGTGGCTTCTCCCCTGCAGGAAGGTCTGCAGAGCTTTGGGGATGGTAGCAGAGGAAAGGCAAAAATCTATGCAAGATAAGTGGGTGAGGAAGAAGTACATGGGGGTGTGGAGGTGGGGGTCAGTGTTGATGAGCAGGATCATGGTCAGGTTCCCCAGCACCATTAAAACATAGAGGGATAAGAGTACTGTGAAGATGGTGGTTTGTAGCTCTGGGGCATCAGGGAAACCCAAGAGGATGAAGCTGGAGAGAGCAGTGAGGTTTCCTCCATCCATCATTTCAACAAGGTGATGGGTTTGGATTGAAATGAAATGAATCAGTGAAATACACCCCTACGAGAGAAACAACGTGGAAGTTTAGTTGGAGTTTAATCCATAAAGTAAATGCAGTAAAAATTGTTGTCTCTGTAATGGTGTGTTTCTGTCTGTAGCCCAAGATCTGAAGAGGTCAAAGAGGTGAAGGAGCTCATTACACAGCCTGAAATTAAAAGAGAATAATTCTAATATGATTGTTATACACGACACTAATGATACCCTGATAAACATCATGTCTATCTAAGAGTAATACAATAAAATCAAATAAATACATCGCCAAATGTGGAAAACAGAAAAGATTTTGTATTTTCTTCACTGACTTCTGAGAATTTTAAGATTTTTTTCCCTCTTTATTGTGTTTTAAATACTGAATCAATGCTCTTCTGTAGCTTCTTTAGTTGTGGTGCATCCTTTTCATCACAACACAAAGCCATGTACTTGAATTTTGCTTTAAGTTCTAAGCGTATTTGCTTTTGAAGAACCCCCACCCTGCATAAGGTTAAGTGAAAGCAGCAGTCTTGGCTCCAGCAGAGCTTTGCTGTGACCGCAGTGAGCTTCCTATGACCAACCCATACATCCACCTGAGGGTGTAAAACATACCAGATACAGACCAAAATGTTAAGGCTTTACTTTGGATATTATCTTCTCCGCCATTCAATTCCTCTGCAGATGAATTATCTGATGGAATATCTATGTATGAATGGTTACATTGCTGCTAAATTACCCCTAAATTTGTTGTAGATGGAGTCAGGAACGTGGGGTTTTGAAGCAAACCTATCCCTTCCAGTGCATTTTATTCACACCATGGTCTAGCATAGAATGGTTTGAATCAAAGGTACCTTAAAAGTCATCCAGTCCCAACCTGCTGCCAAAAACCCCATGGTGCATAAGGTTAAGGTAAAGCAGTGCTCTTGGCTCCAGCAGAACTTTGCTGTGATTGCAGTGAGCTTCTTATGACCAACACAAATATGCACCTGAGGACGTTAAATATATCACCTATAAAGCAAACAGTTAAGGCTTTAGCTTGCATATGCTCATATCCCCCATTCATCCCCTCTGCAGATGGGTTATCTGATGGAAGGTCTAACTATGAATGGCTACATCGCTGCGAAATTACCCCTCAATCAGTTGTAGATGGAGTCAGGAACGTGGGGTTTTGAAGCAAACCTATCCCTTCCAGAGCACTTTTATTCACACCATGGTCTAGCATAGAATGATTTGGGTCAAAGGGACCTTAAAAGTCATCCAGTCCCAACCTGCTGCCAAGAACCCCCACCCTGCATAAGGTTAAGTGAAAGCAGTGGTCTTGGTTCTAGCAGAGCTTTGTGGTGATTGCAGTGAGCTTCCTATGTCCAACACAAATATCCACCTCCAGGTGTAAAATATATCAGGTATAAAGCAAACATTTAAGGTTTTAGCTTGGATATTCTCAAATCCCCCATTCAACCCCTCTGCAGATGCATTATCTGATGGAAGATCTAACTATTAATGCCTACATCGCTGCTAAAATATTGCTAAGTCATTTGGTCAGGAATGTGGGTGTTTCTGAAGCAAACCTACCCGATACTAGGGCACTTTTATTCACAACATGGGTTATGATAGAATGGTTTGGGTTGAAGGGAGCTTAAAGCTCCTCCAGCTCCAACCCCAACCCCTTCCACTGGAGCAGCTGCTCCAAGCCCCTGTGTCCAACCTGGCCTTGAGCACTGCCAGGGATGGGGCAGCCACAGCTTCTCTGGGCACCCTGTGCCAGCGCCTCAGCACCCTCCCAGGGAACAGCTTCTACCTAAGAGCTCATCTGTCTCCATTCTGCCAGTTCAAAGCCATCATAGTGGATGCTATCCTCAAGGTCTCAGTATAGGAACAAGGGGAAGGGGCCAGCTCTATAGAGCTATAACACAGTTTGGATAGCTGTTCTTTTGAGAGTCTTTACAGCGCAAACTGTCTAATGAATGAAGAAAAGGGTAATTTAAAATGTGAATCAAAAGAGCCCCATGATCACACCACCAGCATCCTTCTGGTTCCTCAAGGTGATGGTTTCTGCTGCCCTGAAATAAAGCAGAGGGGATAAGGTTTGCTACAAATCCTGAGGATCCTGTGGATGCCACAGGACAAAGCAGGGGTTTCATATCAGGGATTTCTTCCTCTTTGCTCTCAGGTCCAGTTGAAATGAGTTTAAATACTCACAGCTTCTCCAGGCTCCAGCCAGAAGGGTAATGCTGCTCTGTCTTCTCCCATGCAGCATCTACCCATCCTTCCAGAGCCTTCTCCATGTGGTATTCACAGAGCCAGGGATAAAACAAGCCAGGGAATTACACATTAACCACCAGGGAGCTGTCAGACCAGGCAAGGGTCAGCCCAAAGGGCTCCCAGGAGCCAGGTAAGGATACACCCAACAGGGTTTAAGATTAATGGCACCAGAAGGTGTTATTTGAACAATACCAGCTCCAAATTGTTGCCTTTAAGAGTTTTATACAGCCTTCAAAAATCCCCACAGGTGGTTTAGTACATATTAGTATGTAGTGTGTCATATCCACATTCAAAAACAAGATTACCTCTTGGGAAGCACTCTTAGAAGCATTCAACCCTCAGTGGAGGAGAAATCCTGCTCTCCTTTATCTCAGTTTATGCTGCTATTTAGAATGAAAATATAAAAACACAACTTCCTTTTCATTTTGATGCAGCTGCCTTTACTTTTCAATCAGAAATGCTTCCTTTGCTGTGCTCCCAAAGATGAGAGGGGGCTGCAGGGCCTTCCAGGAAAGGACAAAAGTCACCTCTTTGCTCCCAGAAAGCCCTAGTAAGGAATGACCCTGGTTATTCCTGCCTAGCACTTGATGTTCTGTAACAAAAGGTGGGGTTCCTACCCCATACAGGTTACCAGGATGGATCCACCAGTAACCCAGGAACTTGGTTACTGTATAGGCATCCTCACCCATTTAATTCAGCATCAAAGAGCACCTAAATAATCCCAGCTGCTCACCTGGGATTGTTTAGGTGGTGATGGGTGTGATTTACATACATCAACAACAAGGAATTAAATCCTTCACCTACATGGGATAGAAGTTGAGGCCTTACCTGTTTTGAGATCTGATGTGTTTTCATTTGCTTTCATTATAAAATCTGGGATGGTTTTGTCAGGACTAAAGATGTGCAATGGGGACACTTTCTGAGAGGGATCTGTGGATCTATAGGAAACAACTGATGGAGAAGGGAGTCATTTAAAATACCAGGAATTAGCACTTCAAATTGTGTCTGGATAGCCCAGACTATTTAAGAGAAAAATCATTTATAAGGCAGAGTGAATTTGATGTCCTCAACATCAGAATGACATGGATCAAGTCCAGAGGAGGCCACGAGGATGCTCAGGGGCAGGAGCAGCTCCTGTATGGAGCCAGGCTGGGAACACTAGGGCTCCTCAGCCTGGAGAAGAGAAGCTGTGTGGAGACCTCAGAACAGTTTCCAGTGTCTGAATGGGGGTTACAAGGATTCTGGAGAGGGACTCTTCATTAGAGCAATAGGACAAGGGGTGATGGGTTCAGACTGGAGCAGGGGCAGTTCAGGTTTGATGTAAAGCAGAAGCTCTTCCCTGGGAGGGTGCTGAGGCGCTGGCACAGGGTGCTCAGAGAAGCTGTGGCTGCCCCATCCCTGGCAGTGTTCAAGGACAGGTTGGACACAGGGGCTTGGGTGACGTAGTCTGGTGTGTGGTGTCCCTGACCATGGCAGGGGGTTGGAACCTAGGTCCTTTCCGACCCAAACCACTCTATGTTTCTACAATAACCTACATTTCATACAACCTGAAGCCTCAGCCAAGAATTGCATTAGGAAAAGTGGGGTTTAAAGCATCCTTTCTAAACGTGAGGGCACTTTGAAGCTGTTAAACCATCTGACATTGCTTTAACAGGGTCAGAAAATAAACTATCTACATAGGATCAGCCAATTGTAGAGGCAACATGATGGCCTTAGTTTATTTATCTATTATTGCTCAGTTTCCTGGGCAAGAACAAGTCGCTTGGCTATCCAAAGCTTCCCAGCATGTAAGAAAAAGAAGGTTTTGTCTTAAATAAAAAGGAGTGGATATTCCCAACAACATCCGATAGATGGTGGTGATGTATAAGAAATCCTGATCCATGATTTTCTAGCCACTTACTCCAAATCTTCTACCTTTTGATACCTAAAGGGACTCCTATAACCATTTTGCACCTCTCAGAGGTGACCACAGAGAGCAATGATACCAAGAAGGAACAAAAATCACATAGGAAAAGGAATGGATTTTGTTCAGAAGTGGATGAAGTGCAGCTTTTGAGGGGGAAATGGGCATCTAAAAAGCAGGCATATGTGGATACTGTCATGTCCTGCTGGTAACAGTAAGAGTCAGCTTCAGGCTGGTAACTTTAAGAGTAAGAATAAAGAATAAGAGTAAAGAATAAGAATAAAGAATAAATAAAGAATAAAGGATAAAGTATAAATAAGGAATAAAGGATAAAGAATAAAGTACAAATAAAGAATAAAGACTTATTTCTTAGTGCTGGCCAGGGTCACATCCCTGTTTGGGTTATTTTCCCCTGTATTAAAGAGTGTTTTTCCCACTGGTGATGCCACAACTCAAGTGACCACAGGTGGAAAACCTCCATCCAGGACTCAGCCAACCCTTCCTATCAGCCCATCAGCTCCAAATCCCCTCCCGGAGGAGCTTGTTAACACAGTTGGATCAGGAACATCTCTCACCTTTGAGTGATGAGCTGCTAAAGAAATAGGGAAGTTTTGGGTGCGTGGGGAAACCCTGTGGTGACTGTTCCCCCTGGTGGCATTGCGATTTTATGGCAACCAGGATATGGGGGAGCTGCAATTTGTGCCAGGAATTACTTCTTGCATAGGAAATAAAGACTTTTGGTTGGGTTTTTCCATTACTTTCAGTTTTCCTGTTGTTGCAGGGTGTTTGTTTCCATGTTTGCTTTGGGTTTCTCTAATCCCCATTGCCTCAAACCAAAGTGCAACTCTCCTGCGGCAAACCCTACTGATAACATTCTTGCCTTTGTTTTTAACAAACCACAGTGGGGATAAATTAGAAAACTCATTAGAGCCTCGCTTAAAGGCTTTGAGAAAGGCAGAACTTGAGGAGGAAAAATGAAAGGATGAAGTTCTACAGCTGCCCGAAAAGAGGTGGCAAAGCCCAATTTGACTGTGATTTAACTCAGCAGCCTGGTTCCCAACACAGACCTGGTGAAGAATTCGTGTTTCACTCACTTGGCTCATGCACGATATCCCATTGATCCATAACTGCATTAAAACATCAGCTTGTTCATTTAGCTCTTGGGTTTCCATCCTTCCTGGGAAAAGCCCATACCAGCTGGGCCCTGCCCACCCCATAAATCACTGAGACCCCAACTAAACTGAGGCAAGGAAAATCAGTATCATGTGTGTTGGTGTTTGCATTTAACACAAGAATATATTGTGTTACTTATAAATATATACTTTAGGAAGCATTTAATATTGTGTTATTATATATATACACACATACATATGTGTTTATGTGTATAATTTGCCAGTCATAGGAGCAGTGACCTCCTAGATGTCCTTTCTGAACAATAACTATGTCCTGCTGACTTCATCAGGTTGCTCCTGGCCTCATTCAGGCAACTTCTGAACATGTCCATGGGTGGAGGCTCCACAGCCTCTGGGACAAATCCTCATGTTACCCACATCCCTGGATCAGGGTTTTCAAAGCCTGACTGTGATACTTTCTGCTGTTCTCCTCAGAGCATCCTTCATCTCTTTGTTCCTCAAGCTGTAGACGAGGGGGTTGAGCATGGGGATCACCACCGTATAGAAGACAGAGACCACTTTGTCAGTGTTGAGGGAGTAACTAGAGCTAGGGCGTAAATACATGAAGATGGTTGTTCCATACAACATGGTGACCACAATCAGGTGGGACATGCAGGTGGAGAAAGCTTTTTGCCTGCCTTCAGCAGAACGGATCCTCAGGATGGCAAAGAAGATGAAGATGTAGGAGACCAGAATGGCAGAGATGGTGCTGAGCTCAATGACACCAGCCAAGGAGAAGAGGATCATCTCATTGATGTATGTGCTGGCACAGGACAGAGCCAGGAGAGGAGGAACATCACAGAAGAAGTGGTTGATGACATTGGAGCTGCAGAAGGGCAGCCTGATGATGAAGGTCATCTGGATGATGGAGTTCAGGACACCCCCAATGTAGCACCCTACCACCAGCCCCACACATAACCTCCGAGTCATGACAGAGGAGTAGAGCAGGGGGTTGCAGATGGCCACGTACCGGTCATAGGCCATGACAGCCAGCAGGAAACACTCAGTTGTCACAAACACGATGTAGAAGAAAGCTTGACCCATGCAGCCAGCAAAGGAAATGGTCTTCTTCTCCAATAGGAAGTTCACCAAAGTCCTGGGGGCTACCACAGAGGAGAAGCAGATGTCAATAACGGAGAGGCTGCCCAGGAAGAAGTACATGGATGTGTGGAGCTGTGGGTGACCTTGGATGGCTACAATTATCCCTGCGTTGCCCACAAGGGTGATGGTGTAGATGAGCAGCAACAACACAAAAAGGGCTGCCTTCATCTCCACTTGGTCACTGAGACCCTTGAGGATGAACTCTGCTGCTGAGCTGTGATTCTGCTCTGCCATTCAGGGCTTTTGTATCTGCCAAGGAAGGAAAAGGTCTGGAAAATACAGGACAGTGGAAACCATGCCTTTATTTGAACTGGAATGGGATAACTTGACAATTAACACCCTGTGCATCGAGGGCATCCCCACTATTCATTTCCAAGGAGCTACAGTGGAATGGACTGCTCTGTGGCCATCTGCTCCAGGCTTGCCCTCCTATGCAGCCCAAGGAAAGAGGAAGCCCCTTCTGAAGTGAAAGCATCCCAGCTCCCCCAAACACCTTTCATTTGTATCACTGAATCCCATTTGGTACCTACAAGTTTGATGAGACCAGTGGCTACAGCAGCAGAGAGGGAGTGATGTGACACAAACCAAGCCATCAGCTCTGCCCCTCATCTCCAGTGATTCAGTTTCTCTGAAGACAGCTCTGATTTTGGCAGCTGTTTCTGGCTGTAACTCATATAAGCCTAAAAGTACTGTAGATTTCCCTTGGTGGTTTTGGAAAAGTCACTGAGATGAAGGAAAAAGAGCCTTTAGTTTGCTGGGAATTAAGGAAAGAGAAGGGAAAGAGTGGTGCATGACCCTAAAATTCATTCGGTACATGAAGAGTTTAATATTGCAGTCTTGGAAATGCTGGGGAAGTGAAGCCAGGAGACTATGAGCAAATTTTGGGTCTGAAGATGTTATTCTCCTAGTACAGTTCAGAGAATATACAATTAAGAGGAGTCAACACTGTAATGAGACCATTGAGCTGTGCTGAACCAAACTCACTCAACACTGGTTGTCTAAGTTAGGCACTAAGTTAAGCTGCTCAACCTCATGGAAGTGTGAATTACAGGTTTCTGCCCCTGATAACATGAAGGTTCAGAATAAATCAACTAAATCTTTACAGGATTAAAGATAAGAACAAAAATCTTACCCCACCAGATGAGTGTCAGGACCAGAAGACTCAGTGAAGATCCATTTTCCATCAACAGAATATTTCTTCATAGAAATATTCTTTACATTTTAAGGTGAATATCACTATTTCAGGGTCTGTGGCTAGGTTAATCTTTCCTTGATAGTTTTCTCCTCTCTTCTTCTCCAAGGCTCCTTAAAAATACCATAAGCACCATGATAAGCACCAGTGCCTAAATGGGCTACAAGAAAGATGGAGAGGGGCTTAGGACAAGGGCCTGTAGGAACAGGCCAAGGGGAAGGACTTGAACCTGCCCAAGGAGGGGAGACTGAGCTGAGCTCTGAGGCAGAAGCTGTTCCCTGGGAGGGTGCTGAGGCGCTGGCACAGGGTGCCCAGAGAAGCTGTGGCTGCTCCATCCCTGGCAGTGCTCAAGGCCAGGTTGGACACAGGGGCTTGGAGCAGCTGCTCCAGTGGAAGGGGTTGGGGTTGGAGCTGGAGGAGCTTTAAGCTCCCTTCAACCCAAACCAGGCTGGGATTCTATGAGTACATCCCAGCAGGAATATTTAATCTCTTTAAACCAACAGAGAGGAGATCTTTACCTGGCATAAATCTGAGCAGTCTCCCCATTTGCTGCAGTGATTTCTACCAGAGCAGGGCTAACCTGGACCTTTCATGGTACAGTCTCACATACCTGTGGATGGAGGTCACCTCTTACAGCTGCAAGTTCTCTTCCACATTAGATGACACTGGATATCTGCACAGCAAATCAAGGGGATTATCTCTTGAAGCCATCCTCCTAGCTTCCAAACAAGAATGTCTCTCCTGAACCTTCAAGTGCTTCCAGCCTATTTTCATTAGATGAAGTTCTTCACTTGCAGCAATGTGTTGCTTTTATATCTCTCCCTGAAGGTCTTTGCAGGCAACTTGGGGTACAAGTGTTTGTCACAGCTTCGGCTACAGTTCAGGTCTCTAAGACACATGCATCTCGATTGTATATTGCTGGCCCCTGAATGAGAACCCATGAGTCACAACAGCCTAAACTACTAATAAAGGCTTAGCTATGCACACAGGCTGATGGAAAATCTCTTCTAATTATTGTCACAAAGATCTATAACCCATTACAACACTCAGCAGCCTCCAGGGACAGGAAAAATAGAGATCCAAACAAACACAAGTTATTCTTCTTGTGAAGAAGCAGCCAAAGGGCAGTCTATTTCAATTATCTTAAACACCTGCTGCAAGCAGCTTAGGTAATTACCTGGGGATGGATGCCTGAAGCAGACAGATGAAGATGAAGGCTGATCCAAGCTTCCAAGCACTAAATGAGCCTGAAAGGCTACTGATGGTTAAGAACAGGGTGAGGGTCTGTCCAGGACCAACTTGTCAGAACATGACTGATTGTCCATTAGACCTTTTTACTATGCTCCAGGTACTTCCAGGAGTATCTCAGCTACCCATTTTTGACTCCTTTTTGCACAGAGTCAGGTCATTCCAGTGCTCCACCTCTATTGCAAGAACCAAACCCATTTCATTACAGCCTGTTTTGAAAACGGGTGATGTTAATCCAGTTCTTTCTGCAAACGTTTTGGGAGGGTTGTAGCAGTAAACTGATAGTGTATTCATGGTAACTTCAGTGGCATTTGTCTCTGCTCAACACACTCAATAGACACCAGATTCTTCCAGTGTCTGCAGCATTTTGGGGAGTTTACAATTCACACTGATTCTTTCAGTATAGCTGAGTTTTCCTTCTATATAATAGAAGCCCATTCTTTAAGATTAGACTGACAACATGAACAGAGCCATATTTGGATCAGCTTTGATCCATAAGTGGGATTTATTCATCCATCAGTTGCCAACAGCATTAAGCATTGGTATATGAGGCAACTGCCAAGAGTCTCTTTGCAGTCAGTAGAAACGAAGGTGGTGGCTCAGCTCTTCAGACGTGGGTGTCCAGGACTGTCAGAGACCCACCATACATCCCTCTGCCCCCCCTAAAGGACACAAGCCACACCTGCCAGACCTGTGTCCATACATCCCATGATATCTCAGAGGGAATTGGATGGATCAATAGACTCTATGTAGCCCAAAGTGGGATTTGCCATGTCCAGAGAAGAGCCACACATGGTCACATGAACAGACTAAGTTCTCCATCAGAACCAGAGAACACCAGGTAGGAAGGGACATCAAGGATCATCTGGTCCAACCTTTCTAGGCGAAGCATGACCTAAGCTAGATGTTCCAGCACCTTCTCCAGCTGAAGCTTAAGTGTCCAATGTTAGGGAATCCATCACTTCCCTGGGGAGACTGTCACTGAGCTACTGATTTGTATCACTGAGAGCATAGGGGACTGGCTGAGAGATGGACACATGGGATGGGTTTGGGCTCACCTCTCTTCAGTTCAGCGTGACATACAGACTGGCACATGAAGTGTCCCAGGTTATCTTCCAGCCTGTGAACTCCAGTGGTGCCATTCAGTTTGCCAAAGGAATGGGTGAGAAACACTGCAGGACTCACTGGAGCCCATGAGCTTCTGGAGGAAACCATTAATGGCACCAGCACAACCAGCAACACCCTGCACCTGCACCAACAAACCCAGCTATGGATGGAGAAGAGCAATGCAGACAGCTGTGGTGACCCCAGAGGAGTGTTTGGTTGGGTTTAGCTTCTACAAATGGCAATATTTTAACAGCAGGGTTTATAACTGGGGGGTTTCTGTGCCAACACTTTCACCAGTGATTCCTGTTTGTTCCCACTTTATCATCAGCCCTTCAGATACAGCTCAAAACACCTTCCCCTTCCCTGAAAAGGTGAATAAAAACACATATTCCAGTTATTGCCAGAATAAACTTATTTTGCTTCTTACAACAGCATGACAAGGAGGAAAAACAACTTGTAGAAAGCAGGTACACAGTCATCAGGTTATTAGGTATAAACCTTCAAAGTGTTTATCATTAAATTCCTTGTCTTGTATCAGCTCTGTTGTGTCTGAGGATGTTTTGAGCATATTCATTTTCCTCTTATAATGAAGGTGGTAATGGAAAGGAGGAGTTTCAAATAAAAAATACATTGAAGTTATATAGAACTGAAATCTGACCTAAGGAAGTGCTATGACCCATAGGCTGGGTGGGCCTCAGCCACCTGAAATTCAGATGTCCTGAAGTTAAATATGTCAGAATCATGATACATGTTCTATATGCAGCTGATATCTTTATATATCTTTATTATATCTTTATGCACCATCATTTACTTGAGCCATTTCCCATGGTGATTTTGCCAAGGTCTTTAGTTCCTTCTAAGGAGGAGACTGAGATCAGATGTAATGTCTACTTATGAAACTCCACTTTTGGCCAGTTATATCCCACAACTAATGGTCTTGTAGATAGAGAACTACATGCTTAGAGGAAAAAGAGAGAATAAATGTAGAAATAAGAGTTTTATTGCAACTAATGCAGCATGGCTTTACTGTACATTAAGTTTGAATATAGGTACTGAACAATTCCACTCAACAGTACCTTTAGGAACCATCACTGTCCAATCCTTTACACTGTATATTAACAATATCATTTGAAGTATTTATTCACTATAAAAAGCACTTTGAAGGATTAAAGTGCACCAGGGAAATCTTCAAATACCTTTGAACATTCTTTGATGGGTCATCGATTGGTCTGTGATTATGGAAGAAGATTCCAAGAAGTTCCTCTCAAACTTCCCTGTTTCCTGCAGCTTTAGGGAACTTTTCTTCCTCCTCTCTCCTCCAAACCTCCTTGGTCTGCTCCGTGTGTTCTCCTGCATGCTCCCATATGTCATAGGGATTACCTGGAAGCACTGAAATTCATCTTAAGTCCATAGGTCACATCTCATGGCTGGAAGAGGTACAGCACTTGATAGAGTGTCCACCACACTGATGAATGATGTCCAAGGTGTAAGAAACCACAAGTGGGCTCTGGCCAAAGACAGATGAGAAAATAGTCCAAGTCCTCATCAGAAATCTCACAAATGGGTTATTTTAACAGGACTGAGCCTTGTCATCATATTTCCCTTCAGGAAAGAGTCAGTTTGGGGTTGCTTAAGCAGTGCCAGGTACACAAGAAAACTTAACACATTCTTGCCTCCAAATATTCAGGAATAAGCTGGACATTTTATCATGTTTCATTACAAATCAACCTTTGGTGGCTCTTCAGTGAGTATGTGTTTCTCCTGTCATGAAATACACTATCAGGAGTCAAATGTACAGCAAATTAAGCCCACATCGATAAAGCTGGTCTACAAAATGGACAATAATAGAAGTATTATCACAGCTTCTCTCCAACCTCAAAAAGACTCCAAACCACCAACCCCATTCCCATTACTGCCCAAGTGTCAAACTATTTACCCCTTTGGCAGGGAAATAACCATTCTCCCCACTGTTCTCTTCAGAGAATTCTTTACCTCCTTGTTCCTCAGGCTGTAGATGAAGGGGTTCAACATTGGGGTCACCATCGTGTAAAAGACAGAAACTATTTTGTCCCTGCCCAGGCTGTAACTGGAACTGGGCCGTAGGTACATGAAGATAAGGGTCCCATAGAAGATGGTAACAACCATTAGGTGCGATGCACAGGTACCAAAAGCTTTGCCCAGCACAGAGCCTGTCCTCAGGACGGTGAAGAGGATGTGGCCATAGGAGATGAGGATGACTGATATTGTGGTGACCTTATTGAAGCCCCCAAAAGCAAATAGCAACATTTGATTGAGGGAAGTATCAGAGCAAGCCAACTTTGAGAGTGGTGGCCCATCGCAGAAGAAGTGGTCAATGACATTGGGGCCACAGAAGGACAACCTCAATGCAAAGCCTGTGAAGATGGCTGAATTAAAAAGCCCAACTGCATAGGACCCAGCTAAGAGGGAAACACAGACCTTCTTGGACATGAGGATGGGGTAACGCAAGGGGTTGCAGATGGCAACATAACGGTCATATGCCATCCCAGCCAGGAGGTAGCACTCTGTGATTACAAAAGCAGCATAGAAATAGAGCTGCAGGAAGCAGCCAGCAAAAGAAATAGTCTTCCTTTCAGACAAGAGGCTCAGCAGCATTTTGGGTGTCACCACAGAGGAGTAGCACAGATCCAAGAAGGACAAGTGGCCGAGGAAGAAGTACATGGGGGTTTGAAGCTGGGAATCAAGCCAGACTGCAGCAATGATGCCAAGGTTTCCTATCACGGTGGTGACATAGATGAGCAGGAAAAGCACAAAGAGGGTAACCTGGAAGTCAAGGCAATCTGTGAACCCCTTGAAAACAAACTCTGTCACCGTAGTCCAGTTTTCCCAAGCCATCAGGGTCCAAGAGGCTCCCAGTTCCCAGACAGGGGGGTGGTTTCCATGAGCTTGGTTATGATGGCTTAATCCCTTGCTTAATTATTAGTGGGGTTTAATCCTGTACTCTGAGATAATGAAGACAATAAGAACACTGCCAGGCACCTTGGCAGGATGCTTAGATGGTCCATAACCACCTATCCATGCAGGGAGTCACTGACTACATCTATCACTCAAGTTCTTAAACCAAGCTTTGAATATATCTTCTACCTTCACACACTGCTTTCAAAGGAAGTCTGAAGCCAACAAAACAAGTTTTCCCTTGGACATCACCGTGGTCTTCACTGTTTCCATCTGCCTGCAGTTTTCTCCACCTTAAGGGAAGAGCAGCTCATGTTGACTGTTCTGATAATACACAAAGTAAAGGAATATTAACTTTCATGCTGCTTTTCAGGTTGATGATGTCCCAGAGACTCTTTTCATTACCCCAGGTAGCTCAGGGTCTGAATCTGTTGGTCTTTAGTCTAAGTGCTCAGAAATAAAAGCAATATGTTGGTTTTCATTAAAAACCACTGATTAATAACAAGGTTAGTGGCTACTCTGGGGTCTAAACTGCATTTCAATAACTGCTCTCATCTCATAAGAATAAATACATAGAATAGACAGAAGGGCACATGCATTTATCTTTCCTTCTCCAGTACCTTCCATCCTCACTGATGACTTGTTAAAAATGTGCTTTTCCCTTTAATTTCTATCATTTAGCTTACATTTTCACCAAACAGCAAATACTTTCAAGCAACTGATTTCATGCCAGATTAAGCTTAGGAAGTAAAACTTCCTTTTAGAAAGGATTTATAACATAACCACGTGTCTCAAACACAGACATATGAGAGGAGTTTAAATCTAGTTCCCCCACCATCCCCCAAAACAGTACCTGAGATGCCACTTCTGGTTTCCTGTTGAAGACTCAGCCTCTTTCAGGCTGAACTATTATTGTGCCCACCTCTTATTCCTTTCTCCAAGGAAATCATTCAAAGACAGAACCTGCACCTTATCATTGCTGAGGGGGAGCTAGAAAGGCAGCAATACACACAAATAGAGCATATCCTCTTAAATTCACTTGAAATTGTGTATGCTGATCTCTTAAATAGGATAAAATACATCCCCCAAAAGGATTGTGTCAGGAGACGGGGTAAATACATAAGATACTAAACATTTCTGCTGTACATGTTTATATTTGTCCCAGTATAACCATTACCAGTAAGCAAGGAGATGTTTGCAATGAGAAAAGGCAATTTAAGCTCCTGTGACAATCACTGCTACATTACTTTGGCATTGCCCCTAAGCAGATATTCCTTGCCCATTTGCATGACTGTTGCACAGAAGCATCTCTGTCTTGATAGAAAGAAGTATCTTTCCACCTTCTGGCTTGTTTCATGAATCAGAGGTTGAGAGAAGAAATATTGTGATTCAATGATGCTGTGCTTCACCATTCCATGAAATCCTCCAAGTCTCCTTTCCTTCTCTGTTTAGTTGTACATGGTGTTGGCTGTCCATGTATGGCTGTGTATCCCAGAGGCTCATGTCTTCACTATTTATTGCTTTCCAGCTTAGATGGTTGAGATAAGCAGCCAGCAATCTCATTGGGCAAATCATCCCATGCTAATCTTGTTTTCTCCCCCCTTCAAAAGTAATTGAAACGTTGCCTTAGTGACTTCACAAGCCAGATATGTGGAGCTATTACTTCCTCAACCCCTGAGATGGACTGTCTTCTGGGAGCCAGAATACACTGAAATCAGAAATTGCTGTGAGGTTATTGACAAAGAGCATCTCTTAGTAATGACATCTCAGCACCTTGTAACTACAGAAACATTCAAGCTGGAGAGCTTTATGAGTTTTTACTAAGACTGGAAACCCATTAACAGACCACAGTGTTACACACTGTTGTGGTTTAAACCAAGTCCACACACAGCTCGTTCACTCACTCCCCCCCTCGCTCCCCCATCTCCCGGAGATTAGGAAGGAGAATCCAAAGAATGTAGCCCCCATGGGTTGAGATAAGCACAGTTTAATAGCTAAGGCACAACACAAATCACTACTGCCATTACTACTAATAGTGATAAAGGCAATAACAAGTGAAGAGAATACAACACCTCACCAGCCACCGACCCATAACTCACCCCACCCTGCCCCACCGAGCACCGACTGATACCTCCTCCATCCCCCCAGAGCTCCATCCCTTCCGGATCTCTCCCGTTTACATCCTGGCCATGACGTGCTATGGTATGGAATACCTCTTTGGCTAGCCTGGGTCAGGTGTCCTGTCTCTGCTTCCTCCCTGGCAGAGCATGAGCTCAGAAAAGGCCTTGGACAAACCAAACATTGGAGCAGTAACTCAAAACATACTTGCTATCAGCAACCGTTCCCAGCCCAAAAGTCAAACCACAGCACTGCACCAGCTACCAAGGAGGAGATAAATGACTGCTACTGCTCAAACCAGGACAGTTCCAGAAGCTACCTTATAATTCCCTGGTTATTATTTAACCCAGACCATGGTTGTTTTCCTGCTGAGCCTTGGGGACAACCAAGGACAGAGGTTTCACACCCTCCCTGGACCCTATGTCAGTGCTTCACTGCTTTTACAGTGCGGTTTTTCCCCTCCCTCTGTTTCTAACTGGAATTTCCCACATTGCACATTCACAATAAGAAATCTCACATTTACCCTCATCTGCAAGATCAAGCACATGGAGAACTTGCAGGTGGCATCAAGTCAAAAAGAATGTGACACCATTAACTCTTTCACACATCCTTTCTCTGTCCCTGAAATCACAGAATCATGGAATGGGATGGGTTGGAAGGGACCTTAAAGCTCCTCCAGCTCCAACCCCTGTCACTGCAGGTGGCATCAAGTCAAAAAGAACATGACACCAGTAATTCTTTCATGCATTCTGAGCCTCTTCAGTCATAGAATCATGGAATGGGTTGGGTTGAAAGAGAACTTAAAGCTCCTCCAGCTCCAAGCTCTGCCACAGGCAGGGACACCTTCCATTAGAGCAGCTTGCTCCAAGCCCCTGCATCCAGCCTGGCCTTGAACACTGCCAGGAATGGAGCATTTACTACTGCTTTGGGAAATGAAGCCTTGGGTGCCATGGTTTAGTGTGAGGTGTCCCTGCCCATGGCAGGGGGGTTGGAACTGGATGATCTTAAGGTCCTTTCCAACAGCAACTATTCTATGATTCTATGTGACTGCTCCTGAGCCGTCCCAGTTGTTTCTTCACAATGATACCAGCTCCACATAGACATATTCCATAGTCCTAGACTATTATCCCAATGAAACATCCACATGAGCATGGGTAGAGCAGGTCATATTGGATGAACCAGGGGTAAGAAGCATAAAGGCATCTGGGACTGAATTCAGCTGCCTCAACATTGACTATTAACAACTGGAGATGCCCCTGAGTCTGCCTCTGAGCTTTCAGATGTTGCTCCAGAACAACCCAACCCTTCTGAAGGTTGCATGATGTCCATGTCAAGTGCATGGCCATGTCCTTGGCCCTTCAGGACAGAGCAAATGGCAACACATTTCTATCTGAGGGCAACCAAAGCTGACTTAGGACATTTCACTGCATCTGACTCCTGTCCTGCCACTTAAGTGATAGTTTCCACCACCATACATAGGAAAACATGCAAAGAAAGTGGTTTCTTAGTCCTTCAATTATCTTTTTTCTTTCCTCAATAAGGTTTTAGTCCAACTGAAAGGAAAACTAAAATAAAGCTTTTAAGACTGTTGGGAGGAGGGATTGGGAGATCTGAAGTAGTTTCATCTTCTTCAAATTATGATAAATAAAAGCTGAGTCATTAAATCAGTTTTGTGTCTCCATCTGTGCTCAGTGAAGGTGTTTCTGTAGCTCCAGGATTTGTTCAGATAGAGTGAGCTGCAAGAGTGCAAGTTTGAACACACGCACACACACACACAAACACACACACACAAACACACACACACAAACACACACAGACACACACACAAACACACACACAGACACACACACACAGACACACACAAACACACACACAAACACACACACACAAACACACACACACACAAACACACACACACACAAACACACACACACACGCACACACACACACAAACACACACACACACAAACACACACACACACAAACACACACACACAGACACACACAGACACAAACACACACACACACAGACACACACACACACACAAACACGCACACTCACACACACGCACACACACAGACACACACACACACACACAAACACACACACAAACACACACACACACAGACACACACTCATACACTCACACACTCACACACACATACACACACACACAAACAGCTTTCTCCCCTCACTGTGTTCCCATCCCCATCACAGCCTGGGCTCAGGCTGCATGAACTGGACTCCTTTCAGACTCTTAGAACCAACCAGGCTGCAAAAGCCCTTCAAGCTCATCCAGTCCAACCATTCCCAGCCCTGCCAAGGCCACCCCTAACCCATGGCACTGAGGCCTCGTCTCCATGGGATGTGAACCCTTGCAGGGCCGGTGCCTGCAGCCCTGCCCTGGGCAGCCTGTTCCAATGGCTGAGCACCCTGTGGGGCAGGAATTGTTCCTCAGCTCCATCTAAACCTGTCCTGGTGCAGCTCGAGGCCGTTTCCTCTTGTCCCGTCTGTTGGACTCAAACAAACTGAAAACAGGTTTGAGGGGGGCAGCTGATCCAGTTTGACCTCCAGGAGGCCTTCAGATCCTGGCTGCAATTAGTTTAATCCAGAGAAAGCTATTCTGAGATGCACAGACCATGCACAGAGGGTCCATGGTACAAGTCCTGATGTTCAGACCTGTTCTGGACCACATCCATCCTCCCCAACTGCCCTAGGATGTGAGAAAACATCCTTTTATTCCCATCCATTCTAGAAGGGACCTGACTAGCTCATAACTAGACAAGGAATTGTAGATGTTGAGTCAGGTGACCCCATTCCCATGCTTATTCTACAATCCACATTGATAATGGTAGAAAAACCACATTTCTGAAAGCCAGTCAGGCATGGAGGATGGATGTAGTGGACTTGAGCTTGCCTCACAGCTGAACAGACACAAGCAAATACATCCCAAGGCAAAGAATGGCAAGAAGTTTAAAGTATGGGGAGTCATTGAGGAGGTTCAAAGATAAGGAGAAATGCAATGAGCTCCCCAAGCTCCCTCTATTAGGGGGTCAAAAGCAGGAAGGGACAAAGCACCCCATTAGCAAGAACCACATTATCTGCACATGTCATGAAGACAAGGATGTCTCTTTACAGAGAGAGTATGACCAAGCTTGCATGGGCACAGAAAGCCCTCCAGCAGGCCCCACATCCAGGCTTTCACAAGACAAGCAGTCACAGCTATTTCCATCACAAGTGATGCTGCTCACTGGCCCAAAGCAAGAAGTGCTCCTTGGGGACCAACCACCTTCCAGGAGTCATCAGCTTTAACAAGACCTTCTGGGCTTTACCAAGGAACTTTCCTCATCACCACAAAAGCTTCTCACAACACTTGCATGTGACTTACCTCATTCTTCATAACAAGACACCAGAGATTAATTAGCTGGGGAGAACAAGAAAGAAACTTTCTTCTTTGTGAACAAAGTTCACTTCTACAGCTGCCTTGCTTGACAGAGCTGGTCCATGCCCAAAGGCAGTGAGTTGGAGGGTCAGTGTGTTGGCATCTTTGTGTCTTAAGGACAATTTCATGGGCCTGGATCATAGAATCCCAGCCTGGTTTGGGTTGGAAGGAGCTTAAAGCTCCTCCAGCTCCAAGCCCAACCCCTTCCCATGGAGCAGCTGCTCCAAGCCCCTGTGTCCAACCTGGCCTTGAGCACTGCCAGGGATGGGGCAGCCACAGCTTCTCTGGGCACCCTGTGCCAGCGCCTCAGCACCCTCCCAGGGAACAGCTTCTGCCTCAGAGCTCAGCTCAGTCTCCCCTCTCTTGGGCAGGTTCAAGCCATTCCCCTTGTTCTGTCCCTACAGGCCCTTGTCCCAAGCCCCTCTCCAGCTTTCCTGCAGCCCCTTTAGGCACAGACAAGTTTATGGAGAAAAGTTTCTCTCTTATTGCTCTTTTAAGACCAAACCAACACCAGTATTTTCTAAGGAAGAATTTCCTATCCATCTATGCAGAATATAAACCCTTCTTCATTAAGTTAATATCTGCTATTAGCAACCTTGATAAAAGCAAACACACAGCCAGGACACTGCACACATCCATTTTGCTTTCCTGCTCTGTCCAGGAATTGTTTTATGGATGTTGAGCATTGAGGCTCTGCTGCATAAGAAATCGTTCAATAGAACTGATGGAGGCCAGGCTGGATGGGGCTTGGAGCAAGCTGCTCCAGGGGAATGTGCCCCTGTCTGTAGCAGGGGATGGAACTGGATGAACTTTAAGCTCCCTTCCAACCCAAACCATCCCATGGTTGCATGAAAGCTGTTTTCACCTCCTCACTTTGGAGTGGGGTTTCTGAAGGACCCCAACACATCAGCACAGTGACCTCATGTTTCCCATTGGACTTCAACTGACTCTTCAGGCTATGGCCTGTGTCTGCTCTCAACACAACCCACATTGGAGCTGTGTCTGCCCATCACCCTTCACTGCAAGTGCAGAGAACCAAACACTTTTCCCAGAAGAAACCCCTGATATGGATGTTTAAAACAGATCCAAGCTGAATCAAAGCCCCAGATGCATCCTTGTCTCCATAAGAGGAACTTTTGGTGACCAATTCCAGTGTGGAAACCTACAACAAGATAAAGTAAGTCCCTGGACCACTATGACTCAACCCTCAGACCATGCAATGAGGAATCATGAGTAAGCTGCAGCTGGGATAGAAAATCAGCTTTGCCTGGATGGACAAACGTAAGGAGAAGAGGAGGTGATGGAGGAGCTCTGGACAACACTGAGAGACTTTGAGTCATGATCTGGGGTTTCTTCTGTGAATGCACCCAATTACTTGCAGATAAAACCATAACAGCTGCAGGTCATAAATAATATATATAAAATGATACCTTGATAAAATTATAGTCAATAGTTCATGTATGAAAAAAATATTATCTTAAGGCTTCAATGCTAAAGCTCTGGCTGGGCTGTTATGGAAGGAATTGGTCCTGCAAAATATAAGCATTTTACCATGAACATCCAAATCATTTATAACAAGTAGGCTTGTTGGGGATGATTTCTTTCCTGTTGAGAGGATTGCTCTTCTTTAAGGACAAGTAAATACAATAATATCATGCCTTCATTTGCCACATGAATTAGTGATGCATTAAATAGATAAGAGGTCAAATCGCAGTGATTTTGTGACTCTACAGGTATGTTTGTGCCCGGCCTCTGGTCAGATGTTCACTGCAGAAAGTCCCTTGACCCACCAGGACAGAGGTCCTCTTCTCAGGGTGCTGGTGGCTGCCTTTGCTGCAAGGACACATTGATGGCTCCTTTCAACACAGAGGACACCACAACCACCTTGTCCCTCTCTGCTAAGGTGCCCCCAGCCTGTCTTGGTGCTTGGAGCAACTGTTCCCCATGGGCAGAACTCAGCATTTTTCCTTTCTGAAGTCTGTGTGATTTCATTTTCCCATTTTGGACCCAAAATTGGCCTCTGAAAAGCCATTTTGCTTCATATTCTCCAAATTTAAATATCCTCAGGGTAGCTCTTTGGTGCTCACAAAAGGAGGAAATGAAACCAAGAGTGGGACATATTCATGTAGAGAAAAGCAGCTGACAGCAGACAGGGTTTTGGTAAAGCTTTAACACATTCAGATGGGTTCAGAAGTTCCAGCTGAAGTTGTCTACACCAACCTCAAGCAGGGGGATGAAGGCAATTGCTGTTTCCCATTGCTAATGGCTCACACACTCAATGGCCATCTCCTCATCCCTACTTATCTCCTCCACTTTTGGTACTACTTATATAACTAAGTTATAGATATATAAAGAGCAGACATCTGAAACATCCACCTTGCATCTAACACCACTGAAAGCAGCCATTCTCAATACTACTGCTTGTGTAAACAGTGCAAAACATCACCCATCCCACATCAAATACCCACATGTTCTCATACATGGAAGCATCCTTTTCTTTCTGGTCTCAGCTTTACACACACATGCTGACACTACAGGTGTCTAAAGCCAGCTGAATGCAGTCCTGCCCATGGGTCTGTCCTTGC
This sequence comes from Melopsittacus undulatus, assembly GCF_012275295.1. NCBI lineage: Eukaryota > Metazoa > Chordata > Aves > Psittaciformes > Psittaculidae > Melopsittacus > Melopsittacus undulatus. The sequence continues at coordinate 72,647,611 of NC_047533.1, read as the reverse complement.
TCAACCCAACCTTCCCCTTCTCACTTTCACCCTTTCTCATGATACGGGAAATGCAAATTTCTCCTTTTGGGTTCAAAAACCATAAATCAGAATCCCAGAGTGCTTTGGATTGGAAGGGACCTTAAAGCTCCTCCAGCTCCAACCCCTGCCATGGGCAGGGACCCCTTCCACTGGAGCAGCTGCTCCAAGCCCCTGTGTCCAACCTGGCCTTGAGCACTGCCAGGGATGGGGCAGCCACAGCTTCTCTGGGCACCCTGTGCCAGCGCCTCAGCACCCTCCCAGGGAACAGCTTCTGCCTCAGAGCTCAGCTCAGTCTCCCCTCAGGCAGGTTAAAGCCTTCATGGGGGTTATGGGGAACCTCCACCTACAGCCAAACATGACAGGAAAGTGCATGTCACACGGATCAGCCTGATCCCCCAGCAGTGCACACTGCCACAGTCTTGGCATCATTTGCGGTTCCAAACCCTTCCAGAGCCTTGTCAAGTGTACATCTGAACAGACCCAGATGGAGAGGAAAAAAAACCAACAGGCAATAAACAAACAGGAACACAGACCCGGGGCAAGTTCAACCAAGGCTCCAGAGCATCAGCAGAGCTGGTGATGAGGAGGCAGATTCAAGACCAAGCCAAGTCAGGTCGAGTCAATCCCTTGTGCAGCATCAGGTGAAAAAACTGCTAGGAAGGTGTGTGAGAAATCCTTGGTCACCCCCAAAAGATTCCATAGGTGTGCTGAACTGCTGCTAAACTGGAAACCACAACTGCTCTAGTAAAGCTCAATCTGCCTGTTCTGAGCTTAAATAGAGATGGGGGAAAATAGGAAGAGGGTGGGGATGGAGCCTCAGCTGAGTCTGCTCAGGGTTATAAAGGCCTATTAGTTAAAAATGGGATGATTCCTCCCTGCCTCAAAATGCCTTTTTTTCACCCTTGAATACAGTGGAAGTCCTGAGGCCCCAGCTCAGCTGCAGGACATACAGGCACTACATGTGGATAACCCCAGTGGGGATGGAAAACTGGGCTTTCCCTCCACAGAGGGACATCAGCAGCTCCAGAGATGGAGTCACTTGTGCTTCATGTCCCTTTTGAGGACTGTGTGCAAGATCTGGAATGTCTCTCAACCCATTCTCATTGTGTCAGTCTGTTCAGACCAAAACCTTTGCATGGTCCACAAGTATGTCAGAAGCATCCTATGAGCCCTCATCACTGCTGCTGTGCAGCTGTGCTCAGGCATGGCTCATCCATGCCATGTCTCTCAGATGCCCAAGCACCACAATGCCTTTCAGAGGTGATTTCACACCCTTTGCTTTTCCTTCTCTTTGTTTTCCTCTGCTAAAGCATGAGCAGCCCTGGAGGCTTCCTCCCAGGAGAGCACATGCAACTGTATTTACAGCCCCAGCACCACAAGCTGGGCTCTTGCAGTCTGGCAGGAGCTCACCTCTCTTCACATCAGGAGCTGAACAGGGCTGATGCTGGCACCTGGATGTTCTCTGCTGCACTGGGGATAAACCCTTGGCTCCCATCACTGTGTGGTAGAGAGAAGACACAGGAGGTAACACCAACACAAAGCACAGCCTCACCTGCATTGATGCAATGGGCTTGCTTCTGCATGTCCTCTTTTCCTCTTCAGTAAAGCTGCATCAGAAATCAGCCTTACCTGTGTGGGTTTTCTTTAGAAGAAGAGGAAGCAATGGTTTGTACAGGTTGTTTTCTTTCCCATAGGCAGCTAAAGCAAGATGCACTGAATTACTCAAGAGTTAATGCGGATGAATCTTCTTTTGTTCTAAAGAAATGCAACATTCCAGATTGTCAGCAGAATGTAGTCACTAACAAATCAGCACATTGTAACATCAACATGTTTTTAATGCAAGCAGCTGAATGCTCATAGATTTAGGATGCTTCAATGTGCTGGAGCTCAGAAAACTATAAATCATGTGAATGTTATCTGTTAGGAATGATCTCAAACAGTTTGATAAATGTGGTTTGTTGATTGGAATGATAACTAAAAGCCAAGTGAAAATGGGTGCAGTTCATTCATGTGTAAGCTGGATTTCACTGGGACTGGGACTTTCTATCCTCCTGGTTTACATGTGTTACTATGAGGTTTCCATGTGTCTTCTGAACAAATTAGCTCTGAAAACTGAAAAGTGAAAGTGAAGAAAGATCTGATTCTTTTCTTTAATCTGAAAACACATGTGCTTGAATGAATTGATAGTTTTAAGGGTCCTAGCACTGAAAATGCCATTTGTTCCTTGAATGTGCTCCTTGTTCTTTTCAAGATACCTCAACTGTATGACACAAAATATATGTAATTTGGGTTAGAAAATACAGTAGAATATACAGTAATTTGACAGTTAAACTGGACAATGTTTGGATTAAACTATGGTCCAAAAGTGCCTAAATAAATCCATCGTTTTCAGTGTTCCAGCATAGAAAACCAAAGACAGCATTTGTTGCTTCACTGTGCTTCCCGTTCTTTTCAAATACCTTCACTGAAAACCAAAAAACATATAGTTTGGGGTTAAATCTATAGCAGAATATGTGAATTTATGCAAAATGTGGAAGTTAAAATAGTGACTGATAGTTGTTATATATGGTCCAAAAGTGAATGTCAACTTTTTAAAAGTGTTCTGTTTCTCTTCCTTTTGCCTCAGCAGGTAACACCAGGTGATGGGAGGAAATCAAACCCAGATTAAATTCATCCTGTTAGGAATTACAGACAGCCCTCATGCACAGACCCCTGTATTCGTGTTGTTTCTGTTGATTTACATTGTCACTCTGGTGGGGAACGTTGGCATTATCTCATTGGTTCGGGTATCTCCCAGCCTTCACACCCCCATGTACTTCTTCCTCACCCATTTTGCCTTCACTGACATCTGCTATTCCACAGTCATCTCCCCCAGGATGCTGGCAGACCTCTTATCAGAGGACAAAACCATTTCTTTCACTGCCTGCATGATGCAGTACCTCATCTTTGCTTTCTTTGCTATTAGTGAGTGTTACCTGCTGGCCACGATGGCCTATGACCGGCACGTTGCCATCTGCCAGCCCCTGCTCTATGTGACCATCATCTCCAGCCGTGTCTGCTGGCAGCTGGTAGCATCATCCTACCTATTCGCCTTCCTCAGTGCCATCATCTACACATGGTGTGTGTTTGGAGGTTCCTTCTGTGGTCCCAACCGCATTGACCACTTCTTCTGTGATGTTGTCCCTGTTCTAAAGCTCGTGTGCTCTGACACCCACAGCAGTGAGATGGTCATCTTTGCCTTTGTCACCATCAATGTGGTGGGCACGAGCATGTTCATTTTGCTCTCCTACATCTCTATCATCTGCACAGTGCTGAGGATGTGCTCAGCACAGAGCAGGGCCAGAGCCTTCCACACCTGCACCTCCCATTTAATGGCAGTTTCCTTATTCTTTGGGCCAGCCTTCTTCATGTACCTACAACCTTCTTCTAGCCATAGGAGCCTGGATAAGGTGGCCTCCATCTTCTACGCCGTGGTCACCCCCATGCTCAACCCATTCATCTACAGCCTGAGGAACAAGGAGGTGAAGGGGGCTCTTGTGGACTGCAAGAGCAGGTTTTTCAACCACTGGCAACATAGAAGAGTTTTATCATTAAGGACATGAAGATTTCATGCAATGTCAGACAGCCTATGAGGCACTGAAGCAATGGGATTTTCCACTAATCCTCATGATTCTATGTAGTTTCTTCCACAGTTCATGCACAAAAGTCACTGACATTATTGAATGTGAAATAGCCCCACAAATCACTTGTTTCTTTCTTAGATGGATATCAAGAGGAACCTCAACCTTCAATTAACTTCACAGTCACCACCTTGTATGAAGCAATTTCCCTGAATTATGCCAGGCCTCTTTTCCTCACAGGAAACACCAATCAGCTTCATTGAGTTACAACTCTTGTCATTCATAAACATGTCTTTCTCTTGCAAGATTCTTGACCTTGTCCCTCAGCTCCAATAAAATTCCTCACTCTTACCTGTGAGCTCTTTATTAAAGCTGCTGGGGTGGGAGGGAACAGGAAGTGCAGTTTTACATTTGCTGGCTGAGAAAGAGTCAGAGAAAAGGCTTCAAAAGATTCATTGCATTTGTTTGTGCCTTTCAAAGAGCAGAACTTGGTGGGAATCAAGGTCTCAAGCTGCTCCTTTGAATATCAAGGGGAATCCCTCCCCAGGCTGCAGCTTCAGACTGAGTTTCACCTCAAGGAAGACATTGTTGACTTAATTAATTCATTGTAACTAATGTCAGGATGGTTAATGCATATAATTATGTTACTTTAATAATAATATAATTAATAATATAGGCTGAACTGTGCTAACACCACCCAGTGTTAAGTACAATTGGGGCACATCAAGGGGTCCTCCTATTCATCCTAAGCGCCCTATGCTTACATGGAGAGATACATGGAATTCCAGCTGGAGATAAGCACCCATATCCCTTTAGCATGAGCTGGGCATGAACAAGCACAAAAGGAAAAGGATGTATTTCATTGACAAATGAAGCCTGTGGCTCATTTCCGTAGATGAAAGACCATCTTGAGCACAGAATTGCTGGTAACTGAGAGCTGTATGTGTCTCAAAGAAGCCAACACACACTGGTGTGGGATAATAACTTTCCTTTGCCTGTTTGAGTGGGAATTAACTTATATTGAGAAAGTATATGGATGGTGAGCAGTCTCTTTTGTGTGCTCTGGCAAAGCACAGCAAGAGAGGAGATGTTGCCTTAGGTCTCAGGGAAATGCGGTTTCTACCTGTGGCCAATGATGGAGACAAGAAAAAATGTCATTAAATGCTGAAGAACTTAAGAGGACATTTGATATTAGACAACTTCCTTGAAAAGATTCAACATAACATGTTTTCCTACTTCTTGTTACATGGATATCTTGGTTTAGATTATATGTATAGAATCACAGAGCCACAGGAATCCCAAGTTGGACCTCAAAGGATCATCTGATCCAATCTTTTGTGGGAAAGGGAGCCTAGATGAGCAGTGTGATGTGTAGGGCTCATCCCTGCTTGATGAATTACCCCACTCTGCTGTCCTTATCTCCTCTTGGGATTCAGGAAGTTTCCAAAGCAGAGACACCTGAAATGCTTAAAGGTTTACCCACACTTGGTGCTACATTCCTAAGGGAGGCCTGGATTGCCATAGTCTTGTGTGTGATGGATCCAAACCAGGGAACTGTCCAGGGGAGGCACAATTGTCAATTCCAGCAATACAAGAAACAGCCCTCAGGTTTTGGAAATACGTTTTATACTGAGAGCATCATTGCATGATTCTGCTTCAGTCATTGCAGGGGAAAGGGTCTACACAATGCAGAAACTCCTGCTGGAGACACAAAATGCACACACCAAATATATACCAGATTTCATCTCAATCAAAGTCTAATATTACACTTGGAAAAGGACAAGTCACTATGGACCAGAGAATGACACTTGTATATAATGTTCAGTTCTTTACCCTATTGCCCTCACGGAGAACACTAGCTCCTATTCTGCCCATGCAGGAACATGTTCCAAATAGAGAGGGACAGTCAGAGCAGTGAGCACTGTTGGGTGCAGAGGATGATGGCTCTGCTCTGCAGGAGCCTGGGGACTGCCACAGGGTTTGTATCGTTCATCTCTTTAAACAGAGCCAAAGGGGACACCACAGTGAGCAGGGACCATCCCACAGTACCTGAACTACAGAAATATGGCAGGAACAGAGACATGGGCCAAGTTCAGACAAGACTCCAGAGCATCAGGAAATCTGGTGATGATGAGGCAGGTCCAAGACCAAAACAAGACCCAGATGAAGTAAATCCCCTGGTCAGCATCAGGTCCAGCAATGGCCATGGAAATCCATTAGGAGACCTAGGTCACCATCAAAGGATTTCCTAAGAGTGCACAACTCCTTCTAAACTGGGAACCACAATGCCTCTGATAAAACCCAACCTCCCTGGAGTGAGCTTAAATAGAGATGGGGGCAATTGGGCAAAGGGTGGGGATGGAGCCCCAGCTGAGGCTGCTCAGGGGGATAAAGGCCTTTTAGTTCAGCCTGGCACAACTCGTCATTGCCTGGAAATGCCCTTTTCTCACCCTTGAGTACAGTGGAAGACCAGAGTCACCAGCTCAGCTGTTGGACATCCAGGCACTACATGTGGATAATCCCAGTGGGGATGGAAAACTGGGCTCTCAAGTGTGCACAGAGGTAAAACAGCAGCTCCAGAGATGGAGTCACTTGTGCTTCATGTGCCATTTTACGCCCTCTATAAGATCTGAAATGTCCCTAAAATCCATTCTCATTTTGTTGGCAAGGTCAAACTAAATTCTTTGCATAGTCCACAAGTATGTCAGAAGCATCCTATGAGCCCTCATCACTGCTGCTGTGCAGCTGTGCTCAGGCATGGCTCATCCATGCCATGTCTCTCAGATGCCCAAGCACCACAATGCCTTTCAGAGGTGATTTCACACCCTTTGCTTTTCCTTCTCTTTGTTTTCCTCTGCTAAAGCATGAGCAGCCCTGGAGGCTTCCTCCCAGGAGAGCACATGCAACTGTATTTACAGCCCCAGCACCACAAGCTGGGCTCTTGCAGTCTGGCAGGAGCTCACCTCTCTTCACATCAGGAGCTGAACAGAGCTGATGCTGGCACCTGGATGTTCTCTGCTGCACTGGGGATAAACACTGGGCTCCCATCACTCGGTGGTAGAGAAAAGACAAAGGAGGTAACACCAACACAAAGCACAGCCTCACCTGCACTGAGGCAGTGGGCTTGCTTCTGCATGTCCTTGTGTCCTCTTCAGTAAAGCTGTGCCAGAGAACAGCCTTACCAATGTGGGTTTTCTTCATAAGAAGGGGGAGCAATGTCTTATATAGGTTTTTTTCTATTAGACAGGTAGCTAAAGCAAGATGCACTGATTTATTTGATACTTAAATGAGAATTAATTTTATTCTGTTATACAGAAATGCAACATTTCAAATTGTCAGCAGAATACAGTCACTAATAAATCAGCCTTTAGAATAAACTTGTTATAACATCAACTCCTTTTTTAAGGCAAGAAACTGAATGCCCATTGGTTTAGGATAATTTATTGTGCTGGAGCTCAGGAAAGTATAAATCATGAATTTAACAATGTCAATGTTATTTATTGTAAATGATCTCAAACAGTTCCTTAAATGTGATTTAGTAACTGGAATGTTAATCAAAAGCCAAAGGAAACTGTCTGTAGGTAATGCATGTGTAAGCTGGGCTTTCACTGGGACTGAGAAATCCTCTTGCTCCACATTTATGTGCAATGCTGTGAGGATCCTCTGAGGTGTCTTCTGACACAAATTTCCTTCACATTACAAGTGATTAAAGATCTGATTCTTTGTTCAAACACACGTGATTGACTAAATCCATAGCTTTAATTGTCCCAACATAGAGAAATTAAAATGCCATTCACTGCTTCAACAAACTCCCTGTTCTGTTCTGAATACCTCATCTGAAAAACATGACACATATATATGTATATGTATTTGGTTAGAAAATATATTGGAATAATAGGAAATGTAACAGGTACAGCTGTCATTGATTGGCGATAGATATGGTCCAGATCTGAATCACCATTTTTGATCATTTTGATGTTTCTCTTCCTTTTGCCTCAGCAGGTAACACCTGGTCATGGCCGGAAATCACACACAGATTGAATTCATCCTGTTGGGAATTACAGACAGACCATGTGCACAAACTCCTCTTTTTGTCTTCTTTCTTTTGATTTATGTTGTCTCTCTGGTGGGGAACGTTGGCATTATCGTCTTGGTGAGGGTGTCTCCCAGCCTCCACACCCCCATGTACTTCTTCCTCACCCAGTTTGCCTTCGTTGACATCTGCTATTCCACAGTCATCTCCACCAGGATGCTGGCAGACCTCTTATCAGAGGACAAAACCATTTCTTTCACTGCCTGCATGATGCAGTTCTTCACCTTTGCTTTTTTCAGTACTATTGAGTGTCACCTGCTGGCCATGATGGCCTATGACCGGCACGTTGCCATCTGCCAGCCCCTGCTCTATGTGACCATCATCTCCAGCCGTGTCTGCTGGCAGCTGGTAGCATCATCCTACCTATTTGCCTTCCTCAGTGCCACCGTCTACACATGGTGTGTGTTTGGAGGTTCCTTCTGTGGTCCCAACCGCATTGACCACTTCTTCTGCGATGAAGTTCCTGTGCTGAAGCTCGTGTGCTCTGACACCCACAGCAGTGAGATGGTCATCTTTGCCTTTGTCACCATCAATGTGGTGGGCACGAGCATGATCATTTTGCTCTCCTACATCTCTATTCTCCACACCGTGCTGAGGATGTGCTCAGCACAGAGCAGGACCAGAGCCTTCCACACCTGCACCTCCCATTTGATGGCTGTTGCCTCCTTCTTTGGTACAAAGGTCTTCATGTACTTACAACCTCCATCTAGTCACAGGAGTCAGGATAAAGTGGCCTCCATCATCTATACCATCATCACCCCCATGCTCAACCCATTCATCTGCAGCCTGAGGAACAAGGAGGTGAAGGGGGCTCTGATCAAGAGCAGGGGCAGGTTCTTCAACCACTGGCAACGGAAGAAAGTTCTATCATCCAGCACATGCACAGTTCATATCAACTGAGAAAGACTGTGGTACACTACAACATTTTTACCAGCAATCCCCATGATTTAATGTAGGTTCTTTCACAGCTCCTGCTCAAAAGCCAATGACAGTATTGAATGAGAAACAGACCCCCAAAATCACAGCATTCTGGCAAGAAAACAAGAGGAGACTGAGCCTCAAACTTCACTTCTGTTCGTAGTCCCCAGTCTGGAGGAAGAAATTACCCCCAGTTATCCCAGGCCTCATTTCCTCACAGGAAACACCAATCAGCTTTATCAGGTTATAACCTTGGTCACTGATAAAGACGTCTTTTTCTTGCAAGATCCTTGACCTTGTCCCTCAGCTCCAATAAAATTCCTCACTCTTACCTGTGAGCTCTTTATTAAAGCTGCTGGGGTGGGAGGGAACAGGAAGTGCAGTTTTACATTTGCTGGCTGAGAAAGAGTCAGAGAAAAGGCTTCAAAAGATTCATTGCATTTGTTTGTGCCTTTCAAAGAGCAGAAGTTGGTGGGAATCAAGGTCTAAGCTGCTCCTTTGAAGATCAAATCAAGGGGAATCCCTCCCCAGGCTGCAGCCTCTCAAGAGATTTCACTTGCACAAAGAAACTGTAGATAATATAACTCGTAATCCAGGATGATGAACTGTGCTGAGACCACCCAGTGTTGAGGACAATTTGGGCACATCAAGGGATGCTCCCATTCATTTCAAGGGGTGTTTTACATTCATCTGAAGTGTCATTTATTTAGATGGTGAGATAAATGGAACTCCACCTGGAGATAAGCACCCACATCCCATGGCCATGCCCAGATCATGCTTAAGCACACCAGGAACCAAATGGTGGGTTTCTCATAAAAGTCACAAATGTGGCTAGTTCTCATAGATGACCGAGTATACTGAGCACAGAACCAATGGTAACTGAGAGCTGCCTGGCTCTCAGAGAAGCCAGAACACACTGGTGTGGAAGAATCTCTTTCCATTACTTGTTGTGTGTGGAAATCAACTTATATTTATAAAGTATATGGGTGGTGAGCAGCGTATGCTCTGGCAAACAGCATCTAGATGGGAGATGTTGTCTTAGGTGTGGGGAAAGTGGCTTCAATATTTGTGAATGAGTGAGCCAGAATGGATATAATTAATGGCTAAAGAGCTTGGCAGCACAGACACCTTTGCTATTCAGTATGTGGCCCAGATATAGGTGAGCATTACAGACTGTCTTCTTAAATATATAGAACCTATATATACACAAAATACATAGATTCTTCAGACAAGTTATCTCTGTGTATCAGTTAGATAAGAGAGCTGATAGAAACTATAAAGCAGGGCCTAACACAAATGAGAGAAATGCATCTTTCATCCTAAAATAGTGTACCTCATTAAATAATACCATCACAATTCCTCTACTTCACTAGAAAAGGAACAAGCCCCTGAAAATAAGAACAAGTCATCATGCAGGTTTGAAGCTATCACCTGGAGATGCTGACACCTTTGGAAGTTATTTTTGACAGGGCTAGCAAGGAGCCTGGTGCTAATGTCAAGTGTAGATAGGAATAGACCAAGACACAGGGGGAAATAAAACCACTAAGGGCAATAAAAGGGTGTAGATGAATCAGATTATCCATTTTCTTGTTCCGTAAACCGGTCATAGGCAGAAAGCAAGACTTATAAATGGTTCCAAACCGAGACTGGAGGCCTAAGGAAGAGGCTGAGGAAACCAAAGTCCTTGGTGTCAGTGAAGCTCTAATGTCCTCTGCCACCAAACCAGCAAATAAACATTGTGCCAAAGCCACTTCCAAAACAAAGTGTTGCCAATCTACTGAAGAATGAAAGTCTAATGTTGTACTTGGTAAAGGAGAAGGCACTAAGGAAAAGATAATAACAACTGAATATTTAGGTTCTTACCAACCCTAACTATTCTATGATTCTATGATTCTATAAGGTTCAATTTCTTACTTTACTCCCCTCACTGAAAATACTATCTCCTCATTTGCCCATGTAGGGACATGTTCTGGATGCAGAAGGACTGGCAGAGCAGTGAGCACTGGCTGGGCTGTTGGGTGCAGAGGGTGATGGGTTCTGCTCTGCAGGAGCCTGGAGCGTGCACAGGGGTTTGTGTCTTGAATCTCTATGAACAGGGCCAAAGGAGAACACCCTGGTGTGCAGGGCCCATCCCACAGTACCTGAGCAAGACAAGTAGGGCAGGAACAGAAAACCTGGCATAAGTACAGCAAGGATTACACAGCATAAGGCAAGTAGGTGACGATGAGACAGATCCAGGAGCAAGCCTAGTGAGCTCAAGTCAATCCCTTGTTCAGGAACAGGTCCAAATGAGGAAGCCAAAATCACCATCAAAGGACTCCAAAGGTGTGCAGAACTGAGAAACTAAAAAACAAAAGTGCTCCAAAAAACCTCAGCCTCCCTGAGCTTTGATAAAGATTGTGGACAAATGGGCAAAGGCTGGGGATGCTACACCAGCTGAGGCTGCTCAGGGGATAAAGGGCCTATTAGGTAAAGCTGGGAGAATTGATAACCGTGTGAAAATGCCTATTTCTCACCCTTGAATACAGTGGAAGCCCAAAGTCACCAGCTCTGCTGCAGGACATACAAGCACTAGATGTGGATAACCTCACTGGGGATGGAAACTGGGCTCTCAAGTGTGCACAGAGGGAAAACAGCAGCTCCAGAGATGGAGTCACTTGTGCTTCATGTCCCTTTTGAGGACTGTGTGCAAGATCTGGAATGTCTCTCAACCCATTCTCATTGTGTCAGTCTGTTCAGACCAAAACCTTTGCATGGCCCACAAGTATGTCCGAAGCATCCTATGAGCCCTCATCACTGCTGCTGTGCAGCTGTGCTCAGGCATGGCTCATCCATGCCATGTCTCTCAGATGCCCAAGCACCACAATGCCTTTCAGAGGTGATTTCACACCCTTTGCTTTTCCTTCTCTTTGTTTTCCTCTGCTAAAGCATGAGCAGCCCTGGAGGCTTCCTCCCAGGAGAGCACATGCAACTGTATTTACAGCCCCAGCACCACAAGCTGGGCTCTTGCAGTCTGGCAGGAGCTCACCTCTCTTCACATCAGGAGCTGAACAGAGCTGATGCTGGCACCTGGATGTTCTCTGATGCACTGGGGATAAACCCTTGGCTCCCATCACTCGGTGGCAGAGGAAGGCACACGAGGTAACACCAACACAAAGCACAGCCTCACCTGCATTGATGCAGTGGGCTTGCTTCTGCATGTCCTTGTGTCCTCTTTAGTAAAGCTGTGTCAGAAAACAGCCTTACCAACGTGGGTTTTTTTTATAATAATAGGGAGCATTTGCTTTTGCAGGTTGGTTTTCTTTTACATAGGCAGCTAAAGCAAGATGCACTGAATTACTCAAGAGTTAAATGAGAATGAATCTTGTTTTGTTATAAAGAATTGAAGTATTTCAGATTGTCAGCAGAATATGGTCACTAACAATTCAGTCTTTGATATCAGGACATTTAAACACCAGCTCTGTTTTCAAGTAAGCAACTTAATGCCTATGGGTTTAGGGTGCTTCAGTGTGCTGGAACTCAGAAAGATATAAATCATAACTTCAGCAATGTGAATTTTATCCTTTTTGAATTATAAATAGCACTTTGTTAAATGCAAATTTAAGACTGGCATTAGTATTAAAAGCAAAAAGAAAATGTGTGGAGGTCAGTAGTGTGTAAGCTGGGATTTCATTAGGAATGTGACTTTCTCTTGCTCCAGATTTACTTGCACTCCTATGAGGTTCCTCCAAGCTGTCTTCTGACAACAAATTGCCTCAAATCTGAAAGTGAGTAAAGATCTGATTCTTCAGTCAAACGTTAAAAATCAGGTTCTTGAATAAATTCATAGTTTATGTTTCTCAGCAGAGAAGAACAAAAGTGTATTTATTTGCTTCAACGCCCTCTCTGTTCTCTTCTTAATACCTCCTATGAAAAACAAAATCATATAATTTGGGTTTAAAAAATACAATACAAAATATTAATTCCACCAAAACATGTCAGTTAAAATGGTGATCAATTGTAGTTAAATATGGTCCAAATGTGAATTTCTATTTGCAGTGATTTTGATGTTTTCCTTCTTTTTGCATTTGTAGGTAACACCTGGCCATGGGAGGAAATAACACGCAGACTAAATTCATCCTGTTGGGAATCACAGAGAGCCCCCATGCACAGACCCCTCTTTTTGTCTTGTTTCTATTGATTTACATTGTCACTCTGATGGGGAACGTTGGCATTATCACATTGGTTCGGGTGTCTCCCAGCCTCCACACCCCCATGTACTTCTTCCTCACCCATTTCGCCTTCATTGACATCTGCTATTCCACAGTCATCTCCCCCAGGATGCTGGCAGACCTCTTATCAGAGGACAAAACCATTTCTTTCACTGCCTGCATGATGCAGTTCTTCACCTTTGCTTTCTTAGCTACTATTGAGTGTCACCTGCTGGCCATGATGGCCTACGACCGGCACGTTACCATCTGCCAGCCCCTGCTCTATGTGACCATCATCTCCAGCCGTGTCTGCTGGCAGCTGGTAGCATCATCCTACCTATTGTCCTTCCTCAGTGCCATCATCTACACATGGAGCGTGTTTGGAGGTTCCTTCTGTGGTCCCAACCACATTGACCACTTCTTCTGTGATGTTGTCCCTGTGCTAAAGCTCGTGTGCTCTGACACCCACAGCAGTGAGATGGTCATCTTTGCCTTATTCACCATCAATGTGATAGGCACAGGCATGGTCATTTTGCTCTCCTACATCTCTATCATCCGCACTGTGCTGAGGATGTGCTCAGCACAGAGCAGGGCCAGAGCCTTCCACACCTGCACCTCCCATTTGATGGTTGTTTCCATATTCTTTGGGACAGGATTGTTCATGTACCTACAACCCTCTTCTAGCCACAGGAGCCTGGATAAGCTGGCCTCCATCCTTTACACAGCGGTCACCCCCATGCTCAACCCATTCATCTACAGCCTGAGGAACAAGGAGGTGAAGGGAGCTCTGATCAAGTGTGTGAGGAGGTTGTTCAACCCGTGGCACCGTACAAGAGCTGTATCATGAAGGACATGAATACTCTACATCAAGTGAGAAAGTCTAAACTAATGGGGTTTTCAACTCATCCTCATGACTTTATACATGTTCTTTCACAGTTCCTGCACTAAAGTCAATGAAATTACTTAATGAGAAACAAAACCCCCATTATATCTTCCTTGGAAGGAAACCAAGAGGAGCAGGAACCTCAAACCTCATTTCACTTCTCAGCTACCAGCATCTAGGAAAACATTACCTTGAATTATCCCAGGCCTCCTTTTCCTCACAGGAAACACCAATCAGCTTTATTCATTTCTCACTTCTGTCACTGATAAATAGCCACTTTTCTTGACAGATTCTGGACCTTTTCCCTCAGCTCCAATATCTGTAATATGTGTGTATGTGTGTAAATAGATGTATGTGTGACAGAGGAATACACATTAAATGTATAAAACTGGTATTGCAAGTAAAGTGACACACACAGACCTGGACTCCATGTGTGGATCTACATGACTGTACTGCACAGAATCATCTCTACCTTGAGACAAAACTTCTTTTCTCACCTCCTGGCTTGTTCTATAAATCAGAGCTTCACAAAAGTAAGTCCTCCAAGTGTCCTTTTCACCTCTGTTCAGTTCTACAGGGTGTTGGGTGTCAATGTTTGGCTGCATCTAATAGAGACTCCTGTTCTTTACTGTTTATTACTTTCTACCTTGGATGGTTGGGATACGCTGCCAGCAGCCTCATTGCTCACATCACCCCAAGTCAGTCTTGTTTTCTCTCCCCTTCAAGTGTAACTGAAGAATTTCTTTAGTGAGTTTATAAGTTAAACATGTGGAGCTGTTAAGAAACCTTGGAGATGAGTTGTGTTCTGGGAGACAGAATAGAACAAGATCAGAAACTGCTCTGAAGTTACTGAGAAAGAGCATTTCTTAGGGATGGCACCTCAGCATCTTCCAAGTAAGGAAACACTCAAGCTGGAAAGATTAAAGAGTCTTTACTAAGACTTGAAACCCATTTCCAAACAAAAGTGCTGCCCATCTATTCAAGAGCTGTCGTGGTTTAAACCCAGTCTGCCATAAATCACACAGTCCCTCTGTCACCCCCCACCCCCTTCTTGCCCTCCCCCTGCTCCTGGAGGGATGGGGAGGAGAATCAAAAGAAGGTAACTCCCACGGGTTGAGATAAGAGCAGTCCAGTAACCAAGGTATAACACAAATCACTGCTGCTACCACCAGTAATAGTAATGATAAAGGAAACAACAAGTGAAGAGAATACAACACCTCACCAGCCACCGACCCATAACTCAACCCACCCTGCCAGACCGAACACCTAGTCCAACCACACCATCCCCTCGCCCTTCCGGGTAACTCTCCATTACATCCTGGCCATGATGTGCTGTGGTATGGAATACCTCTTTGGCTAGCCTGGGTCAGGTGTCCTGTCTCTGCTTCCTCCCGGCTTCCCTTCCTCCCTGGCAGAGCATGAGGCTCAGAAAGGCCTTGGTCAGACTAAACATTTGAGCAGTATCTAAAAACATGGGTGTTATCAGTGTTGTTCCCAGGCTGAAAGTCAAAACCACAGCTCTGCACCAGCTACTAAGGAGAAAAAATGACTGTACTGCTGAACCCAGAACAAG
Source organism: Melopsittacus undulatus (assembly GCF_012275295.1). Lineage (NCBI taxonomy): Eukaryota > Metazoa > Chordata > Aves > Psittaciformes > Psittaculidae > Melopsittacus > Melopsittacus undulatus. Next base: position 72,632,313 of record NC_047533.1, on the reverse strand, counting down.
ACCAGAATTCTAACATCATAGTTCAAAATGGAGGAGATACTAATGACCAGAGAATAACACTGAATGGAATGGTCAGTTGATTATTTGCCTCACTGAGAAGACTATCTCCTCATTTGCTCATGCAGGGACATACTCTGAATGGAGAGGGACGGCCAGAGCAGTGAGCCCTGGCTGGGCTGTTGGGTGCAGCCAGAGAAAGGTTCTCATTTCATAGAATCATAGAATAGTTCGGGTTAGAAAGGACCTTCAGAGCATCCAGTTCCAAACCCCCTGCTATGGGCAGGGACCCCTCACACTAAACCATGGCACCCAAGGATGGTTTGCAGAAAGCTGGCCAGTATCACAGGGGTTTCTCTCTTTCATCTCTTTAAACAGAGTCTAAAGGGAACACCCTGGTGTGCAGGGAGCATCGCACAGTACCTGAGCAACAGAAGTATGGCAGGAACAGAGAGCTGGGCCACGTTCAGCCAAGACTCCAAATCATCAGGCAGGTTGGTGATGACAAGACAGGTACGAGACCAGGCCAAGTCAATCCCTGGATCATGCTTAGGTCCAGCAATTGCTAGGAAAGTCTATGAGCAAACAGAGGTCTTCATCAGAGGATGTCACAGGTGTGCACAGCACCTGCCAAACTGGGAAGCAGAACTCCTCTTACGAAGTTCAACCTCACTGAGCTGAGATTAAACAGAGAAGGGGGACAGATGTGCAGAGGGTGGGGATGGAGCTCCAGCTGAGGCTGCTCAGGGAGATAAAGGCCTTTTAGTTCACCCTGGGATAATTCCTCCCTGCCTCAAAATGTGCATTTTTCATCACTCAATACAGTGAAAGCCCAGAGTCACCAGCTCAGCTGATGGACATCCAGGCACTGTATGTGGGTAACCCTAGTGGGGATGGAAAACTGGGCTTGTGAGTGTCTGCAGATGGACATGAGCAACTCCAGAGATGGAGTCACTTGTGCCTCATATCCCATTTGGAGACCCTGTGCAAGATCAGAAATCTCTAAGCCCATTCTCATTCTGTTGGCAGGTCAAAGTGAAACCTTTGCATAGTCCACAATTATGTCAGAAGCATCCTATGAGCCCTCATCACTGCTGCTGTGCAGCTGTGCTCAGGCATGGCTCATCCATGCCATGTCTCTCAGATGCCCAAGCACCACAATGCCTTTCAGAGGTGATTTCACACCCTTTGCTTTTCCTTCTCTTTGTTTTCCTCTGCTAAAGCATGAGCAGCCCTGGAGGCTTCCTCCCAGGAGAGCACATGCAACTGTATTTACAGCCCCAGCACCACAAGCTGGGCTCTTGCAGTCTGGCAGGAGCTCACCTCTCTTCACATCAGGAGCTGAACAGAGCTGATGCTGGCACATGGATGTTCTCTGCTGCACTGGGGATAAACCCTTGGCTCCCATCACTCTGTGGAAGAGGGAAGGCACAGGAGGTAACACCAACACAAAGCACAGCCTCACCTGCACTGAGGCAGTGGGCTTGCTTCTTTAGGTCCTCTTTTCCTCTTTAGTAAAGCTGCATCAGAAATCAGCCTTACCTGTGTGGGTTTTCTTTAGAAGAAGAGGAAGCAATGGTTTGTGCAGGTTGTTTTCTTTCACATAGGCAGCTAACGCAAGATGCACTGAATTACTCAAGAGTTAATGAGGATGAATCTTATTTTGTTCTAAAGAAATGCAACATTCCAGGTTGTCAGCAGAATGTAGTCACTAACAAATCAGCACATTGTAACATCAACATGTTTTTAATGCAAGCAGCTGAATGCTCATAGATTTAGGATGCTTCAATGTGCTGGAGCTCAGAAAACTATAAATCATGTGAATGTTATCTGTTAGGAATGATCTCAAACAGTTTGATAAATGTGGTTTGTTGATTGGAATGATAACTAAAAGCCAAGTGAAAATGGGTGCAGTTCATTCATGTGTAAGCTGGATTTCACTGGGACTGGGACTTTCTATCCTCCTGGTTTACATGTGTTACTATGAGGTTTTCAGGTGTCTTCTGAACAAATTAGCACTGAAAAGTGAAAAGTGAAAGTGAAGAAAGATCTGATTCTTTTCTTTAATCTGAAAACACATGTGCTTGAATGAATTGATAGTTTTAAGGGTCCTAGCACTGAAAATGCCATTTGTTCCTTGAATGTGCTCCTTGTTCTTTTCAAGATACCTCAACTGTATGACACAAAATATATGTAATTTGGGTTAGAAAATACAGTAGAATATACAGTAATTTGACAGTTAAACTGGACAATGTTTGGATTAAACTATGGTCCAAAAGTGCGTAAAGAAATCCATCGTTTTCAGTGTTCCAGCATAGAAAACCAAAGACACCATTTGTTGCTTCACTGTGCTTCCCGTTCTTTTCAAATACCTTCACTGAAAACCAAAAAACATATAGTTTGGGGTTAAATCTATAGCAGAATATGTGAATTTATGCAAAATGTGGAAGTTAAAATAGTGACTGATAGTTGTTAAATATGGTCCAAAAGTGAATGTCAACTTTTTAAAAGTGTTCTGTTTCTCTTCCTTTTGCCTCAGCAGGTAACACCAGGTGATGGGAGGAAATCAAACCCAGATTAAATTCATCCTGTTAGGAATTACAGACAGACCATGTGCACAGACCCCTCTGTTCGTGTTGTTTCTGTTGATTTACATTGTCACTCTGGTGGGGAACGTTGGCATTATCACATTGGTTCAGGTGTCTCCCAGCCTCCACACCCCTATGTACTTCTTCCTCACCCATTTTGCCTTCACTGACATCTGCTATTCCACAGTCATCTCCCCCAGGATGCTGGCAGACCTCTTATCAGAGGACAAAACCATTTCTTTCACTGCCTGCATGATGCAGTACCTCATCTTTGCTTTCTTTGCTATTAGTGAGTGTTACCTGCTGGCCATGATGGCCTATGACCGGCACGTTGCCATCTGCCAGCCCCTGCTCTATGTGACCATCATCTCCAGCCGTGTCTGCTGGCAGCTGGTAGCATCATCCTACCTATTCTCCTTCCTCAGTGCCATCATCTACACATGGTGTGTGTTTGGAGGTTCCTTCTGTGGTCCCAACCGCATTGACCACTTCTTCTGTGATGTTGTCCCTGTTCTAAAGCTCGTGTGCTCTGACACCCACAGCAGTGAGATGGTCATCTTTGCCTTCATCACCATCAATCTGGTGGGCACGAGCATGGTCATTTTGCTCTCCTACATCTCTATCATCTGCACAGTGCTGAGGATGTGCTCAGCACAGAGCAGGGCCAGAGCCTTCCACACCTGCACCTCCCATTTGATGGCGGTTTCCTCATTCTTTGGGTCAGCATTCTTCATGTACCTACAACCTTCTTCTAGCCATAGGAGCCTGGATAAGGTGGCCTCCATCTTCTACGCCGTGGTCACCCCCATGCTCAACCCATTCATCTACAGCCTGAGGAACAAGGAGGTGAAGGGGGCTCTTGTGGACTGCAAGAGCAGGTTTTTCAACCACTGGCAACATAGAAGAGTTTTATCATTAAGGACATGAAGATTTCATGCAATGTCAGACAGCCTATGAGGCACCGAAGCAATGGGATTTTCCACTAATCCTCATGATTCTATGTAGTTTCTTCCACAGTTCATGCACAAAAGTCAATGACAGTATTGAATGAGAAATAGCCCCACAAATCACTTCTTTCTTTCTTAGGTGGATATCAAGAGGAGAGGAACCTCAACCTTCAATTAACTTCACAGTCACCACCTTGTATGAAGAAATTTCCCTGAATTATCCCAGGCCTCTTTTCCTCACAGAAACACCAATCAGCTTTATCCGGTTATAGCCTTGGTCACTGATAAAGACGTCTTTTTCTTGCAAGATTCTTGACCTTGTCCCTCAGCTCCAATAAAATTCCTCACTCTTACCTGTGAGCTCTTTATTAAAGCTGCTGGGGTGGGAGGGAACAGGAAGTGCAGTTTTACATTTGCTTGCTTAAAATGAGTCAGAGGAAAGGTTTCAAAAGATTCATTGCATTTGTTTGTGCCTTTCAAAGAGCAGAAGTTGGTGGGAATGAAGGCCCAAAGATGCACATTTGAATATCACGGGCAATCTCTCCCCATTCTGCAGCTTCCGACTAGATTTCATTTCAAAGAAGGCACCTATAGAGAATAGAAATCTTTACTCAGAATGATGAACTGTGCTGAGACCACCCAGTGGTAAGGACAATTTGGGCAAATCAAGGGCTCATCCCATTCATTTTAAGAGGTGTTTTGCATTCATCTTAAGTCCTGTTTACTTAAATGGTGAGATCAATGGAATTCCACTTGGAGATAAGCACCCACATCCCATGTCCATGCCCAGCTCATGCTAAAGCACACCAGGGAAAAACAAATTGTCTATGCCACTTACAAATTAATCCTGTTGATGGTGACTTAGGTCTGAGGCAAAAGTGTCTTCTATTTGTGGTCAACGAAGGAGCCACAATCAATGTAATTAAATGCTGAAAAGCCAGGAAGAACAAAGGCCTTTGAAATCAGAGCTTCCTTGAAAACCTTCAGCACACCTTGGTTTCTTCATTCTAGTTTGTCATATACATGCAGTAGGTATCTTAAAAGACCAACAGGAAGGGGGAAAAGTGATATGTAATGACATAGAGCAGAGAAATCAGATTGTCGGTGGTCTTGTAGCACAAGCCAGTACTAGAAACAAAGCAAGACTTGCAAATCATTGCAAACCAAGTCTGTAAGCACAAGAAATCAGGTGGGGAAACAAAAGTCCTTGGTGTCAAGTGAAGCCCTGGTCTCTTCTGTCACAAAATCAGCGGATAAACATCATGACAAAGCTATTTCCAAAGCAAAGTGCTGCCAATCACTAAAGACCTAATATTATACTTGGTAAAGGAGAATGCACCAAAGACCAGAAAATAACACTTGAATGTCATGTTCAGTTTCTCACTCTAATTTCCCTCACTGATTGGATTGTATCTTCATTTCCTCATGCAGGGATATGGTGTGGATGGAGAGGGACTGGCAGAGCAGTGATCCCTGGCTGGGCTGTTGGGTGCAGAGAGTAATGGGTTCTGCTCTGCAGGATCCTGGAAAGTACCACAGGGGTTTGTGTCCTTTATCTGTCTAAAGAGAAGCAGAAGAGAACACCCTGGTGTGCAGGGCCCATCCCACAGTACCTGAGCAAGAGAAGTAGAGCAGGAACAGAGACATGGGCCAAGTTCATCCAAGACTCCAGAGCATCAGATAAGTTGGGGATTATGAGGCAAGTCGAGACTAAGCCAAAGCAAGACAACACAAATCATGTCAATCACTGAATTAGGGTCAGGTGCAGCAATTGCTGGGAAGGTACATGAGCAAGCTTTGGTCACCATCAAAGGATTCCTTAGATGTGCACAAGTCCTGTTAAACTGGAAACCAAAACACAAACAGAGCCCAGCTTCCCTGGGCTGAGATTAAATAGAGGTGGGGGACAAATGGGCAGAGGGTGGGGATGGAGCCTCAGCTGAGGCTGCTCAGAGGGATAAAGGCCTATTAGTTCAGCCTGGGAGAATTCATCATTGCCGGGAAATGCCCATTTCTCACCCTTCAATACACTGGAAGCCCAGAGTCACCAGCTTTGAATATCAAGGAGAATCCCTCCCCAGGATGTAGCTTCACATATAAGAACTAGTTCTGTAGAAATCTTCCACTCTTTAAAGACAACCCTGAACACTGAATCCATGGTAACTGAGAGCTTTCTGGGTTTGAAAAAAGCCAAAACACAATGATGGGGGAAAATATCTTTCCTTTAGCTGTTGTGAGAATTAACTTATATTTCGAAAGTATATGGATTGTGAACAGACTGTTTATGTGCTCTGGAAAACAACAGTATGAAAGAACACATCACCTTAGGTGTAGGGGGAACATGGCTTCTACCTGTGGTCAATGAAGGAGCCAAAACCTATATCTTTAAATGCTATAGAGTTTGCAGGAGAAAGATCTTTGATATCAGAGAACATCCTTTGAAAACTTCACCAAACCTTGTTTTCTTCCAATCTACTTTATTGGATATTTCTGCTTAGCCTATATGTATGGAATCTTAGAGCCACAAAAAGCCCAAATCTGGCCTCAAAATAGAGGTACTGGAGAGGCACAATTGTGAATTCCAGCAATACATTGCCAGAGGATGTTATCACTCCCTACACCTGCCTGACAGGGTGATGGAGCCTGGAGGGGACTCTTCCCTGCTCAAAAGGAACAAGGGATGGGACAAGAGGAAACGGCCTCGAGCTGCACCAGGGCAGGTTTAGATGGAGCTGAGGAACAATTCCTGCCCCACAGGGTGCTCAGGCATTGGAACAGGCTGCCCAGGGCAGGGCTGCAGGCACCAGCCCTGCAAGGGTTCACACCCCTCAGTGCCATGGGTTAGGGGTGGCCTTGGCAGGGCTGGGAAAGTTGAACTTGATGAGCTTAAAGCTCTTTTCCTTTTTGTCTCCCTTTTGCTTGGCAAATCAGAATAAACAGAAAGTGAATTCTACTGTTCCACTGAATCAACCTCCATTTCTAGACAGTGTTGCTAAACTCAGTAAAGGACTTAAGAAAAGGACAAAAACACCTTTAGCCAGAGAAATAGAGATGACAGCAAATACGTGTGATGCCATGCAGGGAGATTGTTAGGTTTTGATGTACAAACCTCATTCAATGGTTTCCAGCACCATTAACCTCATCTCATTTCAGACAGCAAGAATTTAAGTGTGTGACCTCTGTTATGAAAGAAGGCTTGTTGAAAGTGTTTTAAGACGTGGTAGTGATAAATTCCCACCAAAGGGCAGATACTATCAAGGAACCCCTGTCCCCTGCTCCACACCATTGCTTTCTATTCCCCTGTTGGCAGCAATAAAGGCCATGATCTCCATGGCAGCCTGACCACAGCAGAGCACACGAGCTTTGGTGTTGCTCAGCAGCCTTCAGACTTAATACATGACAACCTGGAGCAATGGCATTGCCTGCCCTGATGTCTACCCTGCTGCTTTCCTGCACAGAGAGTTGGTCCTTGGTGGAAAAACATGGTATACAAATAAAACCCCAAATACTCCAGTTTGCCTATGACCCCTGATCATAGAGCTGCAGCCTCTGTCAAGACCATAGAGAAACTAGGAGTTATGGCTGAGCCATAGAGCTATCCCAGAGACATGGAATCATAGAAAGGTTTGGGTTGGAAGGGACCTTAAAGCTCCTCCAGCTCCAACCCCTGCCATGGGCAGGGACCCCTTCCACTGGAGCAGCTGCTCCAAGCCCCTGTGTCCAACCTGGCCTTGAGCACTGCCAGGGATGGGGCAGCCACAGCTTCTCTGGGCACCCTGTGCCAGCGCCTCAGCACCCTCCCAGGGAACAGCTTCTGCCTCAGAGCTCAGCTCAGTCTCTCCTCTGTCAGGTTAAAGCCTTCATGGGGGTTATGGGGAACCTCCACCTACAGCCAAACATGACAGGAAGGTGCATGTCACACGGAACAGCCTGATCCCCCAGCAGTGCACACTGCCACAATCTTGGCATCATTTGGGGTTCCAATCCCTTCCAGAGCCATGTCAAGTGTACATCTGAACAGACCGAGAAGGAGAGGAAAAAAACCAACAGGCAAAAAACAAGTAGATAAATCAGATTATCTGTGGTCTTGTTGCACAAACCAGTTGTAGGAAGAAAGCAAGACAGAGAAATGGTTCCAACCGAGACTGGAAGCCTAAGGAAGAGGCTGGGAAAACAAAGCCACAAAACCAGCAGATAAACATTGTGCCAAAGCCACTTCCTAAACAAGGTGTTGCCAATCTACTGAAGAATGAAAGTCTAATGTTGTACTTGGTAAAGGAGAAGGCACAAAGGAAAAGATAATAACAACTGAATATAACGTTCAATTTATTACTCTACTCCCCTCACTGAAAATACTATCTCCTCATTTGCCCATGTAGGGACATGTTCTGGATGCAGAAGGACTGGCAGAGCAGTGAGCACTGGCTGGGCTGTTGGGTGCAGAGGGTGATGGGTTCTGCTCTGCAGGAGCCTGGAGACTGCCACAGGGGTTTGTGTCTTGAATCTCTATGAACAGGGCCAAAGGAGAACACCCTGGTGTGCAGGGCCCATCCCACAGTAATTGAGCAAGAGAAGTAGAGCAGGAACAGAAGACCTGGCATAAGTACAGCAGAATAAGTGGAATAAGTTTACACAGCATTAGGCAAGTAGGTGATGATGAGGCAGATCCAGGACCAAGCCTATAGAGGTCAAGTCAATCCCTTGTTCAGGAACAGTTCCAAAACTTGCTAAGAAGATAAATGAGAAAGCCAAAATCACCACAGAATCATAGAATAGTCAGGGTTGGAAAGGACCTTAAGATCATCCAGTTCCAACCCCCCTGCCATGGGCAGGGACACCTCACACTAAACCATATCACCAAAGGCTTCATCCAACCTGGCCTTGGACCATCAAAGCATTCCAAAGGTGTGCAGAACTCCAGATAAACTAGAAAATAAAACTCCTCTAGAAAAACCTCAACCTCCCTGAGCTTTGATAGAGATAGGGGACAAATGGGCAAAGGCTCAGGATGGAACCCCAGAGGAGACTGCTCACAGGCATGAAGGTGTATTAGTTAAAGCTGGGACAATTCATCACTGTGTGAAAATGCCCATTTCTCACCCTTGAATACAGTGGAAGCCCAGAGGCACCAGCTCAGCTCTTGGACATCCAGGCTCTACATATATGTGTGACCTCACTAGGAATGGAAATCTGGGCTCTCAAGTGTGCACAGATGGACGTTAGCAGCTCCAGTGATGGAGTCACTTATGCTCCATTTACCATTTGCAGACTGTCCTCAAGGTCAGGTCTGTTTCTGAACCCATTTTTATTGTGTCAGTCTGTTCAGACCAAAACCTTTGCATGGTCCACAAGTATGTCAGAAGCATCCTATGAGCCCTCATCACTGCTGCTGTGCAGCTGTGCTCAGGCATGGCTCATCCATGCCATGTCTCTCAGATGCCCAAGCACCACAATGCCTTTCAGAGGTGATTTCACACCCTTTGCTTTTCCTTCTCTTTGTTTTCCTCTGCTAAAGCATGAGCAGCCCTGGAGGCTTCCTCCCAGGAGAGCACATGCAACTGTATTTACAGCCCCAGCACCACAAGCTGGGCTCTTGCAGTCTGGCAGGAGCTCACCTCTCTTCACATCAGGAGCTGAACAGAGCTGATGCTGCCACCTGGATGTTCTCTGCTGCACTGGGGATAAACCCTTGGCTCCCATCACTCGGTGGCAGAAGGAAGGCACAAGAGGTAACACCAACACAAAGCACAGCCTCACCTGCATTGATGCAATGGGCTTGCTTCTGCATGTCCTCTTTTCCTCTTTAGTAAAGCTGCATCAGAAATCAGCCTTACCTGTGTGGGTTTTCTTTAGAAGAAGAGGGAGCAATGGTTTGTGCAGGTTGTTTTCTTTCCCATAGGCAGCTAACGCAAGATGCACTGAATTACTCAAGAGTTCAATGAGGATGAATCTTATTTTGTTCTAAAGAAATGCAACATTCCAGATTGTCAGCAGAATGTAGTCACTAACAAATCAGCACATTGTAACATCAACATGTTTTTAATGCAAGCAGCTGAATGCTCATAGATTTAGGATGCTTCAATGTGCTGGAGCTCAGAAAACTATAAATCATGAGAATGTTATCTGTTAGGAATGATCTCAAACAGTTTGATAAATGTGGTTTGTTGATGGGAATGATAACTAAATCCAAGTGAAAATGGGTGCAGTTCATTCATGTGTAAGCTGGATTTCACTGGGACTGGGACTTTCTATCCTCCTGGTTTACATGTGTTACTATGAGGTTTTCAGGTGTCTTTGGAACAAATTAGCACTGAAAACTGAAAAGTGAAAGTGAAGAAAGATCTGATTCTTTTCTTTAATCTGAAAACACATGTGCTTGAATGAATTCATATTTTTAAGAGTCCGAGCACTGAAAATGCCATTTGTTCCTTGAATGTGCTCCTTGTTCTTTTCAAGATACCTCAACTGTATAACATAAAATATATGTAATTTGGGTTAGAAAACTGTCCTGGTTTGAGCAGTAGCAGTCATTTTTCTCCTCCGTGGTAGCTGGTGCAGTTCTGTGGTTTGACTTTCGGGCTGGGAACGGTTGCTGATAGCAAGTATGTTTTGAGTTACTGCTCAAGTGTTTGGTTTGTCCAAGGCCTTTTCTGAGCTCATGATCTGCCAGGGAGGAAGCAGAGACAGGACACCTGACCCAGGCTAGCCAAAGAGGTATTCCATACCATAGCACGTCATACCCAGGATGTAACCGGGAGAGACCCGGAAGGGCTGAGCTCTGAGGGGATAGAGGAGGTATCAGTCGGTGCTCGGTCAGGCAGGGTGGGGTGAGTTATGGGTCGGTGGCTGGTGAGGTGTTGTATTCTCTTCACTTGTTATTGGCTTTATCACTATTGTTTGTAGTAGTAGCAGCAGTAGTGATTTGTGTTATACCTTAGCTATTAAACCGTTCTTATCTCAACCCATGGGGGCTACATTCTTTGGATTCTCCTTCCTAAATCTCCAGGGAGCAAAGGGGGGAGTGAGTGAATGAACTGTGTGGACTTCGTTTAAACCACAACAATAGAATATACAGTAATTTAGCAATTAAACTGGCCATTGTTTGGATTAAACTATGGTCCAAAAGTGCCTAAATAAATCCATCGTTTTAAGTGTTCCAGCATAGAAAACCAAAAAAGACATTTTTTGCTTCAGTTGCTTCCTGGTATTTTAGAAATACCTTCACTGAAAACCAGAAAAACATAATTTGGGGTTAAAACTATAGCAGAATATGTGAATTTAACCAAAATGTGGAAGCCAAAATAGTGACTGATAGTTGTTAAATATGGTTCAAAAGTGAATGTCAACTTCTTAAGTGTTCTATTTTTCTTCCTTTTGCCTCAGCAGGTAATGCCAGGTGATGGGAGAAAATCAAACCCAGATTAAATTCATCCTGTTAGGAATTACAGACAGCCCTCGTGCGCAGACACCTCTGTTCGTGTTGTTTCTCTTGATTTACATTGTCACTCTGATGGGGAACGTTGGCATTATCACATTGGTTCGGGTGTCTCCCAGCCTCCACACCCCCATGTACTTCTTCCTCACCCATTTTGCCTTCGTTGACATCTGCTATTCCACAGTCATCTCCCCCAGGATGCTGGCAGACCTCTTATCAGAGGACAAAACCATTTCTTTCACTGCCTGCATGATGCAGTACCTCATACTCACTTTCTTTGGTATTAATGAGTGTTACCTGCTGGCCATGATGGCCTATGACCGGCACGTTGCCATCTGCCAGCCCCTGCTCTATGTGACCATCATCTCCAGCCGTGTCTGCTGGCAGCTGGTAGCATCATCCTACCTATTCGCCTTCCTCAGTGCCATCATCTATACATGGAGCGTGTTTGGAGGTTCCTTCTGTGGTCCCAACCACATTGACCACTTCTTCTGTGACATATCCCCTGTGCTAAAGCTCGTGTGCTCTGACACCCACAGCAGTGAGATGATCTTCTTTGCCTTATTCACTATCAATGTGGTGGGCACAAGCATGGTCATTTTGTTCTCCTACATCTCTATCATCCGCAACGTGCTAAGGATGTGCTCAGCTCAGAGCAGAGCCAGAGCCTTCCACACCTGTGCATCCCATTTAATGGTTGTTTCCATATTCTTTGGGTCAGGATTCTTCATTTATCTGCAACCCTCTTCTAGCCACAGGAGCCTGGATAAGGTGGCCTCCATCTTTTACACCGTGGTCACTCCCATGCTCAACCCATTCATCTACAGCCTGAGGAACAAGGAGGTGAAGGGGGCCCTGGTCATGTGCAGGAGGAGGTTCTTCAACCACTGGCAACATAGAAGAGTTTTATCATTACAGACATGAACAGTTTTCATGTAATATCAGAAAGCCTATGAGGCACTGAAGCAATGGGATTTTCCACTAATCCTCGTGATTCTATGTAGTTTCTTCCACAGCTCATGCACAAAAGTCAATGACAGTATTGAATATGAAATAGCCCCACAAATCACTTCTTTCTTTCTTAGATGGATATCAAGAGGAAAGGAACCTCAACCTTCAAATAACTTCACAATCACCACCTTGTATGAAGAAATTGCCCTGAATTATCCCAGGCCTCTTTTCCTCACAGGAAACACCAATCAGCTTCATTGAGTTACAACTTTTGTCATTCATAAATATGTCTTTCTCTTGCAAGATTCTTGACCTTGTCCCTCAGCTCCAATAAAATTCCTCACTCTTACCTGTGAGCTCTTTATTAAAGCTGCTGGGGTGGGAGGGAACAGGAAGTGCAGTTTTACATTTGCTGGCTGAGAAAGAGTCAGAGAAAAGGCTTCAAAAGATTCATTGCATTTGTTTGTGCCTTTCAAAGAGCAGAAGTTGGTGGGAATCAAGGTCTAAGCTGCTTCTTTGAAGATCAAATCAAGGGGAATCTCTCCCCCAGGCTGCAGCCTCTCAAGAGATTTCACTTGCAGGAAGAAACTGTAGATAATATAACTCGTAATCCAGGATGATGAACTGTGCTGAGACCACCCAGTGTTGAGGACAATTTGGGCACATCAAGGGATGCTCCCATTCATTTCAAGGGGTGTTTTACATTCATCTGAAGTGTCATTTATTTAGATGGTGAGATAAATGGAACTCCACCTGGAGATAAGCACCCACATCCCATGGCCATGCCCAGATCATGCTTAAGCACACCAGGAACCAAATGGTGGGTTTCTCATAAAAGTCACAAATGTGGCTAGTTCTCATAGATGACAGAGTATACTGAGCACAGAACCAATGGTAACTGAGAGCTGCCTGGCTCTCAAAGAAGCCAGAACACACTGGTGTGGGAGAATCTCTTTCCATTACTTGTTGTGAGTGGAAATCAACTTATATTTATAAAGTATATGGGTGGTGAGCAGTGTGTGCTCTGGCAAACAGCATCTAGATGGGAGATGTTGTCTTAGGTGTGGGGAAAGTGGCTTCAATATTTGTGAATGAGTGAGCCAGAATGGATATAATTAATTGCTAAAGAGCTTGGCAGCACAGACACCTTTGCTATTCAGTATGTGGCCCAGATAGAGGTGAGCATTTAAGACTGTCTTCTTAAATATATAGAACCTATATATACATCAAATACATAGATTCATAAGTTATCTAGGTGTATCAGTTAGATAAGAGAGCTGATAGAAACTATAAAGCAGGGCCTAACACAAATGAGAGAAATGCATCTTTCATCCTAAAATAGTGTACCTCATTAAATAATACCATCACAATTCCTCTACTTCACTAGAAAAGGAACAAACCCCTGAAAATAAGAAGTCATAATGCAGGTTTTAAGCTATCACCTGGAGATGCTGACACCTTTGGAAGTTATGTTTGACAGGGCTAGTAAGGAGCCTGGTGCTAATGTCAAGTGTAGATAGGAATAGACCAAGACACAGGGGGAAAAAAAAAAACACTAAAGGCAATAAAAGAGTGTATATAAATCAGATTATCTGTGGTCTTCTTACACAAACCAGTCAGAGGCAGAAAGCAAGACTTAGAAATGGTTCCAAACCAAGCCTGGAGGCCTAAGGAAGAGGCTGAGGAAACCAAAGTCCTTGGTGTCAGTGAAGCTCTGGTGTCCTCTGCCACAAAACCAGCAAATAAACATTGTGCCAAAGCCACTTCCAACACAAAGTGTTGCCAATCTACTGAAGAATGAAAGTCTAATGTTGTACTTGGTAAAGGAGAAGGCACTAAGGAAAAGATAATAACAACTGAATATAAGGTTCAGCTTATTACTCTACTCACCTCACTGAAAATCCTATCTCCTCATTTGCTCATGTAGGGACATGTTCTGGATGCAGAAGGACTGGCAGAGCAGTGAGCACTGGCTGGGCTGTTGTATGCAGAGGGTGATGGGTTCTGCTCTGCAGGAGCCTGGGGAGTGCACAGGGGTTTGTGTCTTGAATCTCTATAAAGAGAACCAAAGGAGAACACCCTGGTGTGCAGGGCCCATCCTACAGTAACTGAGCAAGAGAAGTATGGCAGGAACAGAAGACCTGGCATAAGTACAGCCAGGATTACACAGCATCAGGCAAGTAGGTGATGATGAGGCAGATCCAGGAACAAGCCTATAGAGGTCAAGTCAATCTCTTGTTCAGGAACAGGTCCAAAACTCGCTACAAAGATAAATGAGAAAGCCAAAATCACCATAGAATCATAGAATAGTTAGGGTTGGAAAGGACCTTAAGATCATCCAGTTCCAACCCCCCTGCCATGGGCAGGGACACCTCACACTAAACCATATCACCCAAGGCTTCATCCAACCTGGCCTTGGACCATCAAAGCATTCCAAAGATGTGCAGAACTCCAGATAAACTAGAAAATAAAACTCCTCTAGAAAAACCTCAACCTCCCTGAGGTTTGATAGAGATAGGGGACAAATGGGCAAAGGCTGAGGATGGAACCCCAGAGGAGACTGCTCACAGACATAAAGGTGTATTAGTTAAAGCTGGGACAATTCATCACTGTGTGAAAATGCCCATTTCTCACCCTTGAATACAGTGGAAGCCCAGAGTCACCAGCTCAGCTCTTGGACATCCAGGCTCTACATATATGTGTAACCTCACTAGGAATGGAAATCTGGGCTCTCAAGTGTGCACAGATGGACGTTAGCAGCTCCAGTGATGGAGTCACTTGTGCTCCATTTACCATTTGCAGACCGTCCTCAAGGTCAGATATGTTTCTGAACCCATTCTCATTGTGTCAGTCTGTTCAGACCAAAACATTTCATGGTCCACAAGTATGTCAGAAGCATCCTATGAGCCCTCATCACTGCTGCTGTGCAGCTGTGCTCAGGCATGGCTCATCCATGCCATGTCTCTCAGATGCCCAAGCACCACAATGCCTTTCAGAGGTGATTTCACACCCTTTGCTTTTCCTTCTCTTTGTTTTCCTCTGCTAAAGCATGAGCAGCCCTGGAGGCTTCCTCCCAGGAGAGCACATGCAACTGTATTTACAGCCCCAGCACCACAGGCTGGGCTCTTGCAGTCTGTCAGGAGCTCACCTCTCTTCACATCAGGAGCTGAACAGAGCTGATGCTGGCACCTGGATGTTCTCTGCTGCACTGGGGATAAACCCTTGGCTCCCATCCCTGTGTGGCAGAAGGAAGGCGCAGGAGGTAACTACATTGAGGCAGTGGGCTTGCTTCTGCATGTCCTTGTGTCCTCTTTCATAAAGCTATGTCAGAAAACAGCCTTACCAGTGTGGGTTTTCCTTTTAAGAAGTGGGAGCAATGGTTTAGGCAGGTTTTCCTTTACATATGAAGCTAAAGCAAGATGCACTGATTTATTCAAAAGTTCAATGAGGATGAATCTTATTTTGTTATAAGAAATGCACCATTTGAGACTTTCAGCAGGATATAGTCATTAGCAAATCAGGATTTGGAGTTAGGATGTTGTAATATAAACTCAGATTTCAAGTAAGCATCTCGATGCCCATGAGTTTAGGATGCTTGAGTGTGCTGGAGCTCAGAAATATAGAAATCATGACTTTAGCAATGTGAATGTTTTCTGCTGTGAATGATCTCATATAGTTTGAGAAATGTGTTTTGGTAACGAATGATGATCAAAAGCCAAAGGAAATGTCTGGAGGATGTGTAAACACATTTATCACTGGGGCTTTCTCCAGGTTTCTGTACACTCCTACGAGGTTCCTGTGAGGTGTCTTCCTTCCCAAATTGCCTCCAAACTGAAACTGAATAAGGATCTGATTCTATTCTCAAAACTGAAATAACCTTAAAACTCATGGGCTTCAATAAATCCATAGTTTAAGGTTGCTCAGCATAGAAAAATTTGCCATTTGTTGCTTCAAAACACTCTCTGATAAAAGTATCTCAACTAACAAAATATAATATGCATATAACTTGGGCTGCAATATACATTAGAATATATTAATTCCATAAAATGTGACAGTTACTTTGTTAATTGATTTCAGTTAGAAATGGTCCAAAAGTAAATCAATTTTTAATCACTGTGATGTTTCTCTTCCTTTTGCCTCAGCAGGTAACACCTGGTCATGGGAGGAAATCAAAGCCAGACTGAATTCATCCTGTTGGGAATTACAGACAGCCCTCATGCACAGACCCCTCTTTTTGTCTTGTTTCTATTGACTTACATTGTCACTCTGATGGGGAACGTTGGCATTATCTCATTGGTTCGGGTGTCTCCCAGCCTCCACACCCCCATGTACTTCTTCCTCACCCATTTTGCCTTCACTGACATCTGCTATTCCACAGTCATCTCCCCCAGGATGCTGGCAGACCTCTTATCAGAGGACAAAACCATTTCTTTCACTGCCTGCATGATGCAGTTCTTCACCTTTGCTTTCTTTGCTGCTATTGAGTGTCACCTGCTAGCCATGATGGCCTATGACCGGCACGTTGCCATCTGCCAGCCCCTGCTCTATGTGACCATCATCTCCAGCCATGTCTGCTGGCAGCTGGTAGCATCATCCTACCTATTCGCCTTCCTCTGTGCCATCATCTGCACATGGTGTGTGTTTGGAGGTTCCTTCTGTGGTCCCAACCACATTGACCACTTCTTCTGTGATGAATTTCCTGTGCTACAGCTCGTGTGCTCTGACACCCACAGCAGTGAGATGATCTTTTTTGCCTTGTTCACCATCAATGTGGTGGGTGCAAGCGTGGTCATTTTGCTTTCCTACATCTCTATCATTCGCACAGTGCTGAGGATGTGCTCAGCACAGAGCAGGGCCAGAGCCTTCCACACCTGTGGCTCCCATTTGATGGCGGTTTCCTTATTCTTTGGGCCAGGATTCTTCATGTACTTACAACCTTCTTCTAGCCACAGGAGCCTGGATAAGGTGGCCTCCATCTTTTACATCGTGGTCACTCCCATGCTCAACCCATTCATCTACAGCCTGAGGAACAAGGAGGTGAAGGGAGCTCTGATCAAGTGTGTGAGGAGGTTGTTGAACCAGTGGCAAGATAGGAGGCTTGTATCATGCAGGGCATAAATACTCTACATCAAGTGAGAAAATGTAAACTAATGGGGGTTTCCACTCATCCTCATGACTTTATAGATGTTCTTTCACAGTTTCTGCACTAAAGTCAATGATGGTACTTAATGAGAAATAGAACCCCCCTTATATCTTCCTTGGAAGGAAACCAGGAGGAGCAGGAACCTCAAACCTCATTTCACTTCTCAGCTACCAGCATCTCAGGAAAACATTACCTTGAATTATCCCAGGCCTCCTTTTCCTCACAGGAAACACCAATCAGCTTTATTCATTTTCACTTCTGTCACTGATAAATATCCAGTTTTCTTGACAGATTCTGGACCTTTTCCCTCAGCTCCAATATCTGTAATATGTGTGTATGTGTGTAAATAGATATAAGTGTGACAGAGGAATACACTTTAAATGTATAAAACTGGTATTGCAAGTAAAGTGACACACACAGACTTGGACTCCATGTGTGGATCTACATGACTGTACTGCACAGAATCATCTCTACCTTGAGACAAAACTTCTTTTCTCACCTCCTGGCTTGTTTTATAAATCAGAGCTTCACAAAAGTAAGTCCTCCAAGTGCCCTTTTCACCTCTGTTCAGTTCTACAGGGTGTTGGGTGTCAGTGTTTGGCTGCATCTAATAGAGACTCCTGTCTTTACTGTTTATTACTGTCATGGTTTGAGCATGTTTTGAGGGTGTTTTTGTTCAAGGTTTTTTTCCAGCCAGGTGGAGGAGGGGAGTCCGGGAGGAAGGAGAGACAGGACACCTGACCCAGGCTAGTCAATGAGGTATTCCATACCATAGCACGTGATGCCCAGGATGCATACTGGGAAAGAGAAAGCTGGAGGGAGAGAGCTGTGGAGAAAAATGGAGGAGGGAGCACATGGTGCTCGGCCGGGCAGGGTGGAGTGAGTTATGGGTTGGTGGCTGGTGGGGTGTTGTATTCTTTTCACTTGCTGTTTGCTGTATCATTATTATTTGTAGTAGTGAATGGCAGTAGGGGTTTTGTGTTATGCCTTAGCAATTAAACCGTTCTTATCTCAATCCGTGGGGGCTACATTCTTTGGATTTTCCTTCCTAACTCTCCGGGAGTTGGGGGACTTGGTTTAAACCACAACAGGGGGTTAAAGGAATTCCTTTGCTTAAATAAAAGTATTGTCTTTCTTAAGTACTTAACATGCCAAGGCATCGACTACTGATGAGGGGGAGAAGCAGATGCTTAGTTCTACTGATGAGGGACAAAAGCAGATGCTCAGCTCTACTGGTAAGGGATAAAAGCAGATGCTCAGCTCTACTGGTAAGGGACAAAAGCAGATGCTCAGCTCTACTGGTAAGACACAAAAGCAGATGCTCAGCTCTACTGGTAAGACACAAAAGCAGATGCTCAGCTCTACTGGTAAGGGACAAAAGCAGATGCTCAGTTCTACTGGTAAGACACAAAAGCAGATGCTCAGCTCTACTGGTAAGGGATAAAAGCAGATGCTCAGCTCTACTGGTAAGACACAAAAGCAGATGCTCAGTTCTACTGGTAAGACACAAAAGCAGATGCTCAGCTCTACTGGTAAGGGACAAAAGCAGATGCTCAGCTCTACTGGTAAGACACAAAAGCAGATGCTCAGCTCTACTGGTAAGACACAAAAGCAGATGCTCATCTCTACTGGTAAGACACAAAAGCAGATGCTCAGCTCTACTGGTAAGGGACAAAAGCAGATGCTCAGCTCTACTGGTAAGGGACAAAAGCAGATGCTCAGCTCTACTGGTAAGACACAAAAGCAGATGCTCAGCTCTACTGGTCAGGGACACAAGCAGATGTTTGGTTGTGCTGACAAGTGGGGCAGAAGCAGACGGGACATGGACCAACCCCAGCACAGCCCCAGCCCACAGGTGAGCTCCTCACCTCTCCGGCTCCTGCCCTTCTCCTGCTCCCTCTGGCCTATGGCCAGGGGACGGTGGCCCAGCAGGGCCTGGCAGCAGGAGGAGCGCCCCGGGGCATGCTGGGAGCTGTAGTGCTGGGGCTGCCGGCGGCCATGTTGGTGCTGGGGCTTGCAGGTTGTGCTGAGGGGAGGGCCGGGGCCAGCGCTGAGGTGAGCGAGCCCCTGTGGAGATGGAGACAGCCCCGCTGTGGGCACAGGCACCGGGCACCCCGACTGCCAGAGCGCCGAGAGCTGCCCCAGCCCGGCCTGCGGCCTGCAGCTGGCCCTGGGCCTGCACAGGAGGAAAGGGGAGAGCACAGAGAGGCAGAGAAAGAAGGGCCTGGGCTGAAGAGGTTCCCTGGCAGGACGGAGAGCGGGAGCTGTGGTGAGTGCCCGGCCCTTGGGGCCGTGTCTGCCTCTCATCTCTCCAAGCTCCCCGCTCCCTTTCCCCTTGCTGTCATTGTCTCCCTTCCCCAGACCTCTCTTCTATTCCTGTGCTGTCCTCCACGTCCCTCTCTTCTCCAAGTCCTTCTTTCTCTGTCTCTCTACCAGCCCCTTCTCCTGCTTGCAGCTCATTCTGTATCCCACCGTCTCTGTCTTTCTCCCTGCCTACTTCTCCTCTCTCTGGCTGTGTCTGCTGCTCCCAGACCCTTCCTGCATCACTCTGCAGGGCTTCTGATGCTTCTCTTTCTTTCTCCATCCCTCTGAGCTGCTCCTTGCTCCTGCACTTCTCTTTCTCTTAGTTGTTAGTCTTGTTTGTTGCTCTGGTTTTAGAATCCTAGAATAGTTAGGGTTGGAAAGGACGTTCAGATCATCCAGTTCCAAGCCTGTGCCATGGGCAGGAACACCTCACATTAAACCATGTCACCCAAGGCTCTGTCCAGGCTGGCCTTGAACACTGCCAGGGATGGAGCATCCACTAGTTCCTTTGGCAGCCTGTGCCAGCCCCTCACCGCCCTCACAGGGAAGAACTTCTTCCTTATATCTAACCTGAACTTCCCCTGTTTCAGCTTGAACCCATCACTCCTTATCCTGTCACTCTGGTCCCTGATGAAGAGTTGCTCTCCCACATCCTTGTAGCCCCCCTTCAGACACTGGAAGCTGCTCTGAGGTCTCCATGCAGCCTTCTCTTCTCCAGGCTGAAGACCCCAGTGTTCTCAGCCTGTCTCCATACAGGAGCTGCTCCAGCCCCTGATCGTTCTCGTGTCCTGCTCTGGACTTGCTCCAACAGCTCCGTGTCCTTTTGATGTTGGGAACACCAGAACTGCACCCAGTGCTGCAAGTGGGGTCTCAGAAGAGCAGAGCAGAGGGGCAGGATCACCTCCTTCGCCCTGCTGGTCACACTCCTTTGGATGCAGCCCAGGACACGGTTGCTTTCTGGGCTGTGAGCACACACTCATGTTCATTTTCTCATTGACTGACAGCCTCAAGTCCTTGTGGACAGGGCTGCTCTGAGTCTCTTCTGCTCCCAACCTGTAGCTGGGATTGCTGGGATTGCTCTGACGCAGGTGTAGGAGCTTGCATTTGGCTTGGTTGAACTTCATGAGGTTGGCATTGGCCACCTCTCAGGCGTGTCAGGGTCCCTCTGGATGGCATTCCTTCCCTCCAGTGTATCGACCGAACCACACAGTTTGGTGTTGCTAGCAAGCTCTCCCTGCCCCTATTTGTTTTTTACCCACTCACCTTTCCTCTACCCACCACGTCTTTTGATGATCTCTGTCAATCCCGTAGTCCTTACTTCTCTCTGCCCTGCTCCCTCTCCCACTGTTTGCCTCTCTTCCTCTTTCCCTGATGCTTCTTTCTCCATCTCTGTGCAGATCCCTACCCTTTTATTCTTATCATGTCTTTCTTCCTTTCTTCCTTTCTTCCTTTCTTTCTCTCTTTCTCTCTTTCTTTCTCTCTTTCTCTCTTTCATTCTCTCTTTCTCTCTTTCTCTCTTTCTTTCTCTCTTTCTCTCTTTCTTTCTCTCTTTCTCTCTTTCTCTCTTTCTCTCTTTCTCTCTTTCTCTCTCTCTTTCTCTCTCCCTTTCTCTCCCTTTCTCTCCCTTTCTCTCCCTTTCTCTCCCTTTCTCTCCCTTTCTCTCCCTTTCTCTCCCTTTCTCTCCCTTTCTCTCCCTTTCTCTCCCTTTCTCTCCCTCCTTCCCTCCTTTCCCTTCCTTCCATCCTTCCCTTCTTTCCCTTCCTTCTCTCCTTTCCCTTCCTTCCATCCTTCCCTCCTTTCCCTTCCTTCCCTCCTTTCCCTTTCTCTCCCTCCTTCCCTCCTTTTCCTTCCTTCCTTTTCCTTCCTTCCTTTTCCTTCCTTCCTTTTCCTTCCTTCCTTTTCCTTCCTTCCTTTTCCTTCCTTCCTTTTCCTTCCTTCCTTTTCCTTCCTTCCTTTTCCTTCTTTCCTTCCTTCCTTTTCCTTCCTTCCTTTTCCTTCCTTCCTTTTCCTTCCTTCCTTTTCCTTCCTTCCTTTTCCTTCCTGGAAAGCAGCAGCTGGATGTGATAAGGCTTGAAGTAGCTGAAGGTACTATTGGATTGTGTTTTCCCAGTGAGGTTCAGGCCCTGATGCAGCTGACAGAAATGTGGCAGGCCTGGCCATTGAGCAGCTAATGCAGTGCCTGCCCTCGGCTGCCCGGCAGCAGAGAGGGGCACGAACAATTGGCCCCTGCGCCCAGAGCCGAAGAGCCAGGAGGGGATACTTCCTGATGTGTAGGCCTTCCTTTTGCACATGAAGGCAGCACGGGCAAGTGGGGTGCCAGGAGGAGCTGTGCTTCAGTGCCCATCACTTCTGAAGCAGCTCAAAGCCCTTCAGAGGCTGCCAGGATCTCTGTTTCAGGGGATATAACCAGCCTTGGATCCTGGGGATCCCCGACTCCGAAAGCCGAGGGGTCGACCTGGAGTCTGCGCTGGAGCTTTCTGCCAGAGGCTCCAGGTAAGCCCATTCTCCCCAGTGTGGTGCAGAGCACATTTCACATCTTGCCCAGTGTGCACTGGCCCAAGGGCATGAACTCTCTCCTGGTTCATTTGTTCAGAGGCTGTTGTTGCTCAGGGCCCCATCTGCAATTGTTCTTCCTTGGGTCACTGATGCAGTTTACAATCAGACTGTCCTGTGGGTTGTGCACGGGACCTGTGGGGCTCCTGAAGGGTGAGTGGGTCCTGCTGAGCACTCCTGGACTCTCCAATCAATGGATCAGCTCATGGATGGCAATCGGGGAGTCTGGGTTGGTGCCATCTTGCCACCGGTGCACTGCTGTGGTAGTGATTGGCACTTGTTGTTCTTCTCCCTTCAGCAGCCCCAGCACAGAAGGATCCTGTGAGAGACCAGGCAAGGCAGAGCTGCTGCATTTCCTCTGTCTCCAAGACAGCTCTACCAACAGCTCCTCAGTCACCTTTGGGCAGTGCCTGTCACAGGGGTTGGAGTAGCCTCAGTGCCTGTTGCTGGCATTGAAATAGCTGTGCCACCTCTTGCTGAGGTAGCAGTTGCGGTGCCTGTTGTAGGGCTTGGAGTGGCTGCAGTGCCACATATCTTTTATTTGTATATGTGTGTCTGTATATTTCTGTGTGCCCTGTAATGTGATGAGGTGGTGGATTTTTGCTGGAAGCTTCAGCCCAGCCCTGGATCTAGGGCTTTTCTTTAGGGTATCTTAGAGCTGTCTGTGAAGGAGAAGGGGTATTGCAGCCCAGCAGAAATAATGGCAGAATCCCAGCCCCTCCAGCATGTCTTTGAAACCCTCCCACTGTCCCGCACACCATTAGTCAGTGTCTCTTGCAGGACTGGTCCAGGGACATCTGAATCAATAGGCAGGAGCAGGACTGCAGCAGAAGTAGCATGAGCGCCTGGCAGAGTTGGACTAGGACTAGTAATTGGTAGTGAGGGTGCTAGTGTTTGGTCCAAGTGTGTGGTACGTGACTGTTTGTATGGTGTGAGAACCCTGTGTAAAACCACATTTGGGGTTCCCCAGTGTGTCTGGGATACTCTGCTATCAGGGCAGTAGGATCTCCATGAAGGTTTCATACAACTTTAGGATAATACTGGACAAGAATTGGGAAAAAAGAAACGAAAACAAACCCCAACAAAACCAAACCACAAAACCTAAGTCAATGAAGAAATAATCGAAGCTTTTGTGCATTCTTTATAAAACAATCTGAACTCATTTGAGGTTGTCTGTTAAGAAGGAGGAAAAGAACTGTTAGAGCTGAACCCAGTGCAGTTATTGGGAGAAAACTCCAGGCACAAACTTGCCAACAAAGTTTTCAAGCTGACAAGCAGGTATTCTTCATTGCGGCGCCGAGAGACACGGGGGAGAGCTCCTCCTGCCGTTGTGTCCCCCTGTTGCTCCACAGGCCATCCTTATGTAGTCCCTGGGCATACATACATAGTCATGAGGCTACGTGTGGATTATGTTGTTTTCCAGAACGTTCCCTGCATGCGTACAAAAATGTGGTGGTCTCTGAGGGTATTTACTTCTTCCAACAATCTTCATCACTTCTGGCAGAAGTTCTAATCCAGGTCCTGGAAGGATACCTGTCGGTAATAGTAAAATTGGGTATTACAGCACCTAAGGTGCCTGCCCCCTTCCAGCTGGGGGGGTAGAGTCTCATAAGCATTTTCTCCACATAACCAATACCATCCTTTCCGTTTAGGAATGGGCCACCACTGAACCAGATTACCATCTATATTAATAGTGTGGTTGCAGTTTGAATGGTGACCCACATCTGTGGCATTTGAACAAGCATGATCTCCTGCCCTGGTTCCTGGTGTAATACATCTTTTTGCACAGGTGTGATATTTATTACCTGGATTAGGATTAACTATTCCAAATGTTAACCTTTCGTTTGAATACAAATTGCTAGTGTTCACCCACAGATTTGTCCATGAAACAGTGTTAGGAATTGGAACTCCAGTTCATGGGAGTTCCAGGCTTTCTCCTGATTTAGGCAACTGTGCACACACCCAACAGTCACTACGATTAAAAACTTCAGTACCATTTTGCATTAATTTCAGGTATAAATTCTGGTCCCAAGCTTGTGCACCAGTTATCATACGAGTCCAAATTACGACCGACGCAAGTTCATACGTAAGGGTCCTGAAGGTTCCATCTGCCACATCTCTGGTTCTGGTGCTTTCTTTATTCTTGAATACTGTATCCGAGCAGGTTGTTCCTTTATCTTCCCTGCTGTAAAGGTGGTCAGTGATATCTGGTACGTTCCGCTCCACTTCTCCTGTAGAGGATCTCCTGAAAAATTCTTAACATAAACCCAGTCTCCAGATCTGAAAGGGTGAATGGGATAATCCAAACCTCTTGCTCTTGTCCCTGCTACTCTCTTATTTATCTCCTCCAATTCTTTTCCCAGATTGACCAAAAATTGTCAGAGATAGCCTTCTGCCACTTCCTGAAGACTTCCTGCTTTAAACTGGGACTGTTATGGTCTTCCATATAAAATTTCAAATGGGCTAACCTCTTCTTTTGACCGAGGTTTAGTTTGAATTCTTAATAGAGCCAGTGGTAAACCTTGGTACCAATAGAATTTCATTTCCTGACATTTTCCTAATCTGTTGGTTGATCAGATGGTTCATCTTTTCTATGTGCTGACTGGCCCGAGGCCTGTATGGAACATGTACTTGCCAATCAACTTCCCCCTGATCCCGGAGGGATGGGAAGGAGAATGGAAAGAGTGTAACTCCCAGGGGCTGAGGTAAGTCCAGTAACTAAGGTATAACACAAACCACTGCTGCTACCACCAATAATAATAATAAGGGAAGTAACAAGGGAAGAGAATACAGCTGCTCGTGAGGATCAATGTTTACAGATATGTAAAGGGTGGGTGTCAGAATGATGGTTTTTTTCAGTGATATCCAGTGATAGGACAAGGGGCAATGGGTGTAAACTGGAGCATAGAAGGTTCCATGTGAACGTCAGGAAGAACTCCTTTACTGTGAGAGTGACAGAGCACTGGAAGAGGTTGCCCAGGGGGGTTGTGGAGTCTCCTCCACTGGAGATATTCAAGGCCTGCCTGAACAAGTTCCTGTGTGATGTACTCTAGGTTACCCTGCTCTTGCAGGGGGTTGGACTAGATGATCTTTTGAGGTCCCTTCCAACCCTTGGAATTCTGTGGAAAATGAAGATCTGCCCCTTTGCTCCCAGTGCCCAGAGGGGATGTGCTGGCAGTCAGCACGGAGGTCTCGATCCCATCAGAGCTGTAGAGTCTGACAGTACCTGCATGGCAGAGAGCAGAGGCTCTCGTAAGGGATGCACTGGCTGCCCTGTTTAAAAATCAAAGCCCTGGCTTGGGTTCCAGCCCAGGAGAGCCTGTGCACAGCTGTTGTTTGACAAAACTCCCAGTGTTTTTGGCCAAAGACTTTCAGGTACAAATGCAGTCAAATAGTTGACTAAGCAAAAGACAATCCAGTGGTCCATTCTTGAGCAGAGCAACGATTGCTTTGGGGTTTTGCTTGAGTTCAGACAGTTGTGGCTGTGACATGGTTGTAATGGGCCTGTGAAGGCACCTGCCCGGGGCAGGTAAAGCCACATTCATCTTTGCTTTTATTTCTTGGTGCCTGCTTCAGTTTGGAAGCTCGTTGCACAGCAGGGCTTGTGCCTGCAGCCTGCCCAGCACCTCTGAGCACAGCGTGCGTGCTGCAGGGAGCTGCCCCAGCTGCCTGTCAGCAGCAAGAGATGGGCCTGTCCCTGCAGTGCTTCCCAAGTGATAAATAACCCAAGCTGCTCCTTTCACAGCTTCTGAAGAGCCTGTGGGGCTTCGTAGGTGCTGGGGTTGTGGCCGGTGCTCCTGTGGGCTCAGGTTGAAAGGCACGTCACGGGCTGGGCTTGTCCCCTCCCTGTGTCTCCTGGTCTGATCTTTCTCTCCCTTGCTTCAAATCACAGACCCACGTGCCGGTGTTTGAAGGTGCCCCACAGGAGAAGTAGTAGCCCTGCTGTGGATGACCAGCTTGCTGCAAAGGCAGGAGCCCAGGAGCCCAGTCCTGCTGCAAATGGAGCTGCCACGGGATGTCTGAAGCTGCAGATGCCAACCAAGCTGTGGTGGAGCAGGTAAAGCACGTGAGGGCTGTTGTTTGTCTTGCTCAGGAGAAGGTGGAGGGAAGGAGCGCTTGTGGCAGCTGGTGTGGTCCTTGGAGCTGACCATGGGAGGATCCTGCTGGGCTGTGGGTGCTCGGGTGTAAGCATGGTTTGAAATGTGTGTGATGGCAGGAAGTAAAGAGCTGCCATGTGCTCAGGCTCTGAAGGAAGCTCTGTATCTTGGGGGAGGAGAGGAGGAGCCTGTACTCCCTAGGCTGTGGTGTGTCTTGGTGCTGGGTGGCCTGGAGAACGCCCTGGCAGGAGGGAGAGAAGAGCTGTGTGTGAGGGAAGAGAGACTGAGCCCTGCTCTGGCTGCGTGACTTTGACTAAGCCCTGATCCTGCAGTGTGGGTACTGTAGGATGTTTCTGTCCTCAGTATCGTGGTGACTTTGATGGTTTTTAGCTGCCAGTGGAGACATGAGGCCAAGGCAGTTAGGATTAAGGCAGTGTCAGCCCCAGGAATGACTGTTGAACCATTCTGTAGCTGCTGCACAGTTATCAGTGCCCCTGACATCTGTCCCCTTTCCTGTTTAACCTGAGATGTGGTGCCAGTACCTTGCTGAATTGGGCCCGAACCTCCATCCAGAATGCGCCATCTTTCTGTGCCCTGTCTCCAGGCAGTCACAGCCTCGGTTGCTGCCCTGCTCGTGTCAGAGATTGCCCCTGAGCTGTGAGTAACTTCTTGAATGTTCTGAAATTTGCAGCAAGGCAGCTGCTGGGTTAAATGGTTTCACAGTGTGAAGGGAGCAGAAGAGCAAGGAGGCATCACACTTGTTGGGCCCAAGTTACTTCTGTTTTGTTTTAAAAAGTGATGGAGGGAAAACAATTCCTCAGTTCAGATTTGACTGCACAGCTGATGTCAGGGTCTCCAAACTGGGGTATTTGAAATGCTGTCTGGATTTAGGAAAGGAGGAGAGAAGCCTTTGCTTGAGCTCTCCAGTTTTCACCTGGATTCGTGGCTGGACATGATGCGGGACATGTTTTGGAGTGTTTCCACAGGCTGGCTGCCTGGAGAGCCAGTTAGCACTTGGGGCTCATTTCCTCCCTGGCTGGTTTGTAAACCCCCAGATGCTGAGTGTTGGTTTCAAAGTGAGGGCTCCACGTTCCCCACCAAGCAGACGTGAGGATTTGCTTTGCCTGTGGCCGAGAGTCTCATGGGAAGATTTTGTTTCTGGCAAAGGCTGTGCTGAAAACATGTGAGGCTCCTGGCAGCTGAGATGCCCCAGGAAGCTGGGTGGCCTTGGCTGGTGCGTGTGCCCGTGTGCGCAGGCTGAATGGGTACAAAGTGATGGATGGGTGCTCAGCAGGGACAGCAAGAGGGGTCACCCCAAAGGCAGCCTGGCCATGGGCCTGGTGTGAGTGGGCTCCTCCTGGGCCAGCAAAATAGGAATTAAATGGTTGCTTTGTAGTCAGTGTGGAAGCTTTTTTCTTTACTCCTGCAGCAGGGAAATGATTGGCTCATGTGCAGTGTATAAACCAATTTATCTGCCGCTCACGGAGCGTGAACAACTGGTGCTGTAAGGTGCACTTTAATGGTGCTGCAGCCCTTCAGTGCGGGGCAGACATTGAAGGCGTAGGGGGGCTGCAGGGATCTGCAAGGCTGTAACTTTAGCAAGGCCCTGCAGTGGCCGTGGAAGCCAGCAGAGGAGAGACAAGGCGGCCGACAGTGATAGCGAGAGAGCTCAAGGCAGGAAGCAGCAGGGTCTCCACTCCAGCCTGGAGCTGGAGAAAAACCCAGAGCCACAAGTGGTGGTGGCCTTGGTGTGGAAGTGGTGCGGGAGGGTGAGCACGTTCTTTCCGGGGCGTGTGGACCTCTCCTATTGTGACATAGAGGGAGCTGCTGCTGCTCAATGCACTGAGGCAGGAGCAGGCTTGAGCTACTGTCAGGCTCTGAGCTCTGCTTCGTGGAGGCGCTGGTGAAACCCTGCCCTAGCTGGCAAAGCCAGAGCGTTGAGGAGAGGGGCTGGGCAGCTCAGGTGCCAGCCCTGTCCTTTGGTGCCCAGGTTCCCCTGGCTGTTGGCAGCCCAGCAGCAGTTCCCTGCTGTGCTGGTGGGCAGCATCCCCACCGAGGCGGCTCCTGTCCCTCCAGCTGCCCACAGGTGCCGAGCAGTGCGAGGGCATTGGGGAGCCAAGGCCCTGCAGGGAGGAATCCTCCAGTAGAAGCGTGAATCACCCGTGCTGAGGTAGCGTCTGGCCCTGGGCAGGGAGGAGGCAGCTCCGTTGGCAGCAGGGATGGGGCAGTTGTGTGATAGCCGCAGGATTTAAACACCCCTGGGCTAAGAGCAGGGCTGGGCAGGTAGAAGGGCTTGAAGGGGCTGTGGAACTGCCGTGCGGCTTGCAGCGATGGTAGAGACTTGGAGCTAGGCTGTAGGTCCTGCAGCAAAGGGAGCCTTGTCTGTGTGAGGTGGGGAGCAGGGAGCCCCGGGGTGGTGGGCTGGAGGGGTGCTGTGTCCTGGGTGCTGGTTTGTGCTGCCCCTGCAGGGAGATGTGCCCGATTGCTCCGTTGTGCTCCTTTCCTGCTGCTCTGGGAGGCTGGTCCCTGCGGGCTCTGGGGCTGGGGAAGAGCCTTGCTCCAGGGCTCAGGGGAAGCTGCTGGGCTGGCCGGGCTGTGGAGGTTGGAAGCCCTCTGGAAATAAGCGTTGTGGGGGTGACGACAGGATTCGTTTCAAGTGAAGTGAAATCACAGTTTGGAGAATTGGGACGAATGAGGCAGTTAAGAGCCGGTAATAAACCCTGAAATCAGATGAATGTTGGATCATCCCCATGAGGTTTCTCCCCTGACAAGCAGTTCTTTCCAGCTTTAAAGGCCAGCTCTTGCTGCAGCAGGTCCTCCTGAGCAGAGGCAGTGCAGAGCTCTGGTGTTTGTTGCAAGAACAAAAGGAACCGGTAGCCTTGTTTCCTGAAGCTGCCAAGGGCCCAGCACCACAAACACCGTTTGTGCCGTGCTGTAGCTGTCTTGGGCGTAAAGGCATGAAGTGATTGCCTTGCGTGCAGGGTGTGGGGGAGAGTCGAGGGGCAGGGAATGGCCATCTTTGCCTAGATGCTGCCTTGCTGTGTAGAGCAAGTGCACACAACAGAGGTGCTGTGGAACACAGGGAAGCAGGAGGGAATATCCTCCTGGATTTTCCTTAGATCTGAGCTAATTGCTCCTGTGCCTTTGATGGTTTCCTCCTTCTTTCCTGCTGTGGCAGCCTGGAATGGCTGTAGGGAGCCTCGAGTTTGGGTGTTACCAAGTGACAATGAGGGCATCCTTCTGCATGGAGAAGTGCTCTTGGGCAGTGGGGTGGTTTCCTGGCTGGAAGGAGCCGTTTTTGCGAGCTAATCTTTGTAACTTCAAGCAGGCAAAGTAGCCTTGAGAAACTCTGGTTCTTAACCAGAGTCTTGAGCTCTGTGCTGAGTTAGTTAGAAACATGAGCAGGCTCCTTGCAGGAAGGGTGAGAAGTGCCAGCAGCCCCTGGTGTGTCTCCGTGGCTAGTGGGACTGCACCCAGAGCAAAAGGCTGTTTTGGCTCAGGGGCTGTCTGTTGTGGGGTTTTACGTCTATGAATGGAGCCTAAATGTGGTCTAATGATGAGTGAGGGTGGGGAGGCCATCCCTGCGTTCTGCACTTAGGAAGGATGCCAGAGGCTGGAGACACAGCTGTGTCCTTTGGGTGTGCCAGGAATGGCGAGGCCCTGGCACAGATTGCCCAGAGAAGCTGTGGCTGCCCCATCCCTGGCAGTGTTCAAGGCCAGGTCGGATGGGCCTTGGAGCAAGCTGCTCTAGTGGAAGGTGTCTGTGGCCATGGCAGGGGGTTGGGAGTGGGTGAGTTTTAAGGGCCCTTCCCTAAGGTTGTGGGTTCCAGGCTTCCATGGGTGTGGGGCTTTAAGGTTCTGGGGTTGTGGATTGTCCAATTGTTGCTTCTTCCAGGTGAGCTCTGCGACATGGCCAGTGGCAAGACCCCCCGGCCCATGAGGTCCTCCAGAAGGGCGGATGGATTCCAGAGCAGAGTGGTAGCATCTCGTAATCCCAAGCTGGTCAGAGAGGCAGAAGAGTCTCTCAGCAGCAAGCAAAGGCTGGCGAGGCCTCGGGAGATGCGGCGGCCCCGGACTGCCCAGCTTCGGGACATGGGTGAAGTCTCCCGTCAAAAGGTAGCCTTTCCCTGGCCTTTTCCTTGCTGTTTGACGTGCTATTTGAAGAGGGCACGTGCTTGTGGCTGATTTGCCTCCAGCTCACCCAAGCAGCTTGATGATTAGGTCCTGTTGTCATTTCCAACTGGTGGTAGTGGAGTTCTTTCTGCTGGGGGAAAGGCAAAACGTGTGTTTGCAGTGAGCCATTGAAGTCCTGATCTGCAGGAAGCCAATGGAACCTGTGCTGCAGTTGGTGGGTTTTGCTGGAGTTGAGCTACCATCGCTAAAGCACGCTACTGGGGGTAGGGCTGGGGCAGGACACAAGGGCAGGAGCTGCTGTTTCTCATCCTGCTGTTCAAAGAGCCACCTCTGGCTTTGGTGTAGTCAACTGCCACGTGCTTGGGGTCACAGGACTCCCTCAGTGGTGGCAGTAGTGGCCTTTGAAGGCTGAGGGCCTGTGGCAATTACTTAAGCTGTAAGAAACCCAATCGCGTCAATGCATGAATGGGTTGGAAGAAGGCGTGGGAGCCTTCCAGGGTGTTTGAGTTTTCAGGCTGCTGGATAGCCGGGAATCGCCCTGGGCAGAGGAGAGTGGATGCGCTTTCCCTGGATCAGTGCTCTCTTAGATGGATGTTTAAAGCTGCTTTTCTTGCAGGACTGCTCAGTGTAACAGCCAGTCCAGGTGGGTGGACGACTGAGGTTGGCTGTTGAGCAGAGTGTTGCCAGCAAGTGAGCTGTAGCACATCAGTTCAGGGTTGCCCCAGACAGCACACGAGGTGGGAACACGTAAGACGGGTGCCCAAATAACTGGCAGTGCTACAGCTTCTGGCCTCAGCCTGACCGTGGCTTTTGTGGAGCAGCGGGAGACCTGCCTGTGTGTCTCGAGTGGCAGCAGTGCAGCTGGGAGAGGGGAGACCAAGCAGGGAGGAATTATCTCCAAGTAAAGCCTCTGCTGGGTCAGCATTTGTTCTTTGTGTGTACTTTTCAGAGCTGCTTCTGCAGTGCTGTTAAATAAACCAGCAGTAATAGAATCCAGTGAAGCAGCAACTTTAAAGCTCCTGGGGAGAGGGGATACGAATTGCAGCCTAGCTCAGGTTGCCCAGTAATGCTGGGGAAAGAGCTGAACTTCATCCCCATCCAGCATTCACCTCATTTATCTGTTTCCCAACTGCCCTGTTACTTTCTTGTTGGCCTTTCCTCCCTGGTACTGGTGTCTTCCGCCTGGTTTCTCGGCTCTCCATCAAAAAAAGATATGTGGGATGTGTGGGACTCAGTGTCGCTGTCCCAGAGGGAAGTTCACCTGCAACTTGTTTCCTGTGGAGGCTCATGGAAACTGCTGGGTTTTGCTTGCTCCCCGAATGCTGGTGGCTGTTCCAGCAAGTGTCTGGAGTTGAGCGAGCAGCTTAGCAGAGGGCTCTGCTGGAGGTGAGCGTTGCTTTGCCTGTTGGAGAAGGCAACCTGAAGAAAGAGCCTCCAAAAGAGCTTCTTAGCTTGAGGCTGCTCAACATGGTCCAGAACCCTTTGCTGAGCTGAGAGCAGAGGTGGGTGAGCTGCCATCTCCTAGCGTGAGCTGGGCAGATGTAGTCACCAAGAGACTGTATTTACTGGAGATGAGTGTGGGCTCTTCCTTCGTTAATCTTTCTCCCAGCAGCTGAAGCTCTCTCTGCTCTGTCTTGCATCTGCAGTTCTCAGCCGTTGAGCGGGACCAGAGGTCGTTCCAGCCTTTCCCATCCGAGGTGGTGTTTGAGAACTACATTCCCCACCAGTTCTACATAGCGTCGCTAGCTCTGAGGAACAAAGACAGGGTAAGTGCTGGGCTGTGGAGGTTGAGCACTGGGCTGGAGGAGGAGAGCAGTGGAATTCACATGGTGTGCAGCAGAGCAAGTTCCCTGCTGCAGGGCAGCGCATGCAGAATAAAATGTCTCACCAGCGTTATTCTGCAAGATGGGGGAAATGTTCCCATGCTGGGGATTCTGGTTTTGGCCGTGCACTGGTGGTATCTACCCAAAGGAGCTCTTTGAGCCAGCATGCTTCCCCTTGAAAGCCCTGGACTGATGGGATTGTCGAGGGCTGTGCAGTTCTTGCCTGCTGTCATGCTTTACCTCGAGTGTGCACCGTGTCCTGGTGGCTCTTTGGTCAGTCTTGGTTTCTGGCAGGCCATGTTTTCCTCTCTCAGCCTGTTCAGCCACCTGTGTGCAAGTGCCTGTCAAAGCACAGGGAAGAGCAGTGGAAAGAGGCTAGCTTAGCAGGAGCAGTTAAAGGGGATTCAAGTCCAGCCTTGTGTGTTCCGTGCGTGTACCTTCAGAGCTAAAAGTGTTTTGGGAAGGTGGTAAGGAGGCTGTCACGTGGCCTGTCCTGGTCCCTTCTCAAGTTTCCCCAAGTGACAAAATCATAGTTGTGTGTCTTTCGTGCAGGTTCCTCGTCTGCTGAACGTCATCCTGGGGAACTCTCCTTACTTTGAGTTGATCAGCCCGAGTGATGAGGACTATAAGGTAGCCCCGGGCACGTCTTCAACCTACCGCATCCTTTTCCAACCTGATGAGAACAAGGTGAGAGGGGAAGTCCCGAGAGATGATGCCTTGAGGGGAGGTGAACCTGCAGGGCTGGATTCCAAAGCAGGCATCTGGTGTGGGTTTTGAAGAAGTGTCCTGGGTTCAGTGGGGTTGCACTGGATCTAGACCTGGGGGAGACTCTTTGCTGTGCTGAAGGTTGTGCTCCCATAGGCTGGAGGCTCTTGCCTGTTTCAGGCTCTTTTGTCCTTCAGTGGTGGAATATTTAATGGAATGTCTGTTGGCTTGAGGGCTGAGAGTCTGCTGCCTATGCATGGCCTTTTACTCATCTTGTGTTTGCTGCTTAAATGTAGTTGAATAGTCTGTCCTATCCTCAAGCAGCATGCCTCTAGAAAGGTACAGAGGATCTGCCCCATGGTCCCTGGCTGCCCCTGCTTGTGAAATAATCTGTAATGAAAGGCCATGAAGGTAAAAAGTGCGAGTACATTATCGAATGCTACTGTGAGAGTCACAGACACCAGCAGCAGTTCTTCTGGCACAGGCATGGTGCTAAAGGCACTGTGCTGAGCTTGTTTCTTTCCCTGCAGGATTATTTTGAGGAGCTTATCATCATCACAGAGAGGGAGAAGTTCTTTGTGCCTATCCGAGCCATAGGTGCCCGAGCCAGCCTGGACTTCCCTGAGCAGCTGAACTTCTCTGAGTGTCCAGTCAGGTTCAGCACCCAGAAGACTCTGCTGGTGCGCAACGTGGGGAAGCGGGAGGCTTGCTACAGCATCACCACTCTGAGGTAAAGGAGCTCATCTCTTGTGCAAAACGCTGTTGTGTGCTCATGGAGTTGTAAACAGTGAGAAAAAGGAGGCAGAGCATCTGAGGTGCTGGACATGGGCAGGACACGTGGGGTTTGCCATTGCTTACGGTGTTTTGAGAAAGCTCTGCAAGCAAGTTTTACAGTGCAGTGTTGTCTGCAAGGCAGCATCTTGCAGATCTGATGCTGTTGGATTGGAAGAGCCAAGGTAGGAAGGCAGCTGGAGTGCTGCAGAAGGTGCTGTGTGGCAGAGGACAGCTCGAGGGGCTCAGGTCATGGAGCCCAAAGGCAGCATCAAGAAATGGGCAAGCAATGAGCTGGTGAGAGGCACTGAGGAGTTGATCAGCAGCTATGTCTATATTAGCAAGCAGAGATCATAGATGAAAGCAATTGCTCTGGAGGCCCTGGCAATAAGAGTGTGTGGTCTAGGGCCTTTGTTTTCCCGTGGGCTTGGTCTGGTGCCTGGGACCAAATATGCCTAAGCAGAACGAGCTCTGAAGTGGAGAGGAGCAGGTGGTGGCTTCAGAAGTGGACTACCGGAAAGCTAAGGAGAGCGCAGGTGAAAGATGCTCCAAGTGCCTGGTGCATTTGCAAAGGGCTGGGGGCCTTTTCTCCTGGAGCTGTCTCTCTCCCACATTTCCTGGAGAGGGCTCAAGTAGCTGAGTAGCTGGTTTGCACCCTTGTGGTCACAAATAACCTTCTGAAATGGTTCCATACCACTAGGAACCAAGTACACCCGGTCTCTGGAGGCCACAAGGTCACGGTAGTCTGGTGGTCCCGTCATCCAATGCCTGAGGTGAACTGTGTTGCAGACAGCCTGTCCTGTTCCTGTTGGTCTCAGAAGCCAGTCACTGGTTTTCCAGTTTGCTGCACCGGAGAGGGGAATGTGTTTGTGACACTGCATCCGCAAGGCAGGCGGTTCAGTTGGCTGGGAGTTGAGAGTTGCTTGGTCCCAGAGGTCTCAGCGCAGGAGCTGAGGTTAAGAACGCACCAAAGACCTGCTGCGTCTCAGTTGGTGCACCTGAGCTGCTTCAGTTTCTTCTCCAGGAAACGGGATTCAGAAGACTTTCAACTTGTCTCCTGTGAAACACGAGGGTCTGAGAGGAGCTTCTGCCAAAGGCTGGCAAGGCTGTTTAAGCAGGCTTCTAGGGTGCTCTTTAAGCAGGCTGCTGCTTTTCCCTGTGGAGCTCCATGGGCAGGAACTTGTAAATCACTGTACAGTTTCCTTCTGGGATTTCCAGGCCTAGTTGTCACCACCACAATAAGTACCCAGTGAAGTCTAGCATCTATTTGCAATGCACTTGCCAACTACTCTATTGGGTGACAGAGCATGTGTTGAGAGCTCCTTGACAAGGGTTTTAAGAGTTCCCGAACTTCAGCAATGAACTATTTCAGTCCCGATTTGCAATAAAGAAATGGGAAGCATTACAAAAGTTTAGGTGAGCTACACAAAAACCGTAGAATT
The DNA here is from genome assembly GCF_012275295.1 of Melopsittacus undulatus. NCBI lineage: Eukaryota > Metazoa > Chordata > Aves > Psittaciformes > Psittaculidae > Melopsittacus > Melopsittacus undulatus. The sequence continues at coordinate 72,597,423 of NC_047533.1, read as the reverse complement.
GTGAGTAACTGGATGGCAGAGGTGAAGAGCTGAGAACTGTGTGCAGAGGATGGGGGGCTGAGGTCATGTTATACCACGGGATCCTCTGCAGGGTTCTTCTGCATGGGATTCTTCAGCAGGGAGAGTCACCCGCTCTGTTTCTGATCCTGGATGCTCTGGTTTTCTTGTACCGCCTGTGGTTTGCTTGCTCCTTGCTTGCACAAGAGAGCTGAAGTGAACTAGACTGCAAAGTTAACGGAGGACCCAGATCTCTCTCTTTGTGTTGCAGCCCTTTCTCTGTGGATCCCTCCATTGGGACTCTTGGCGTTGGAGAAGCAATGCAAGTCACGGTGGAATTTCACCCACCAAAGACGGGTGTTTATACAAGTCCCATGATTGTTCACTATGACACAGGTAAGTGCTTGGTGCACCCTCGGTGTGTCCTTCCAAAGAGAGCAGTGTCTGCCATCATCGTCTGATGGCTTCATTGTCCTGTTGAATCCCTTCTGCAAGACTCCTTCACGCTGGGTAGAGCAAAGCTTCCATGCTGGCTGCCAGATATTGCTGTGCTGGAATATTTCAGCCTGTAACAAGGCAGCAGATCTTCCTAAGCACAGTGCACAGGGGGTGATGGGGAATATTCTGGGTGCTCCGTTGGGGAAGAAGGCATAGCAAGGAGCCTGGTTGAAAAGGAGATGGCTTTTAATGTGCAAGAGAGCTGTCTGAAGAGCCTGCAACTTGTCCCATAGAGCTCTCCTGACTGGTCATTGCTTTTCATCCCGATGTGTTGTGTTACAGTTCCTGGCATCCTCATGCCATCTCATGTGCAGCTGTCAGGATACGATAAATGTCCTGATCTGGGGAACTGCTGATGCAGCTCAGAACTGCAGCTCTTTCTCCTGTTGCCTGCAGATTGCCCCGTTCCTTGTACTTCCATCAGCAAGTGAGATGAGCCAAGACTTTGCCTTTGCTTTGTTCCAGGTGAAGATGTTCACAAAAGCCTCTGTGGAACAGCTGTAAATGCCGACATCAGGCTTGACAAGAGCTCCTTGACAGTTGAGAAGACTTCCCTCACGCTGTCAAAGCAAAGTTCCCTGGTCATCCACAACCAGAGTGGCATCACGGCCCACTTCCAGTGGAAGCGTTTTGTTGATGAGGAAGAGGAGGAGCGGCAGAAGCTGAGGTTTGTTTGAGAGATTCCTCCCAGCAAGATAGATGCCCCAGGGGAAAACTAACACACAGCCTCAGAGGGCTCTTGGGGCTTTTGAAGGGATTAGGGCAGACAGAGCCATGCACAGCGTGGAGCTTAACCCTTGCCATTCCAGTCCCACCCGTGCTACAGCTGAGGATGATGTTTTGGGGAGAGAAGGTTGATTGCAATCACTGGCTTGCCTCAGAGGGCAAATTCATGTTTGGGAGCCGCAAACTATTGAGTTCAGAGCTGCGTGCACTGCAGAGGGTCCATGAGGCTGAGGCAGGTGTCAGCACTCGGTACCTGGGACTGCACTGAGCAGTAGCACTGAAGAGCTGCAGGTGGCACAACTCTTATGATACTCAAGCAGTTTCTTTGCTAAGGTGTCAGGCTCCTTTTCCAGCCACACGCAGGATACAGTGCTCGGTTGGCCCAGAAGGTGGAGGCCGTCCTGCTGTAGGCTGGGGAATTGCCTTCCAGTGTCCTGGTTTCTGGCCCAAGGAGGTGTTTCTGGCCTTGCTCCTCGGCTGGGCAGATGTGGAGGGGGAGGGCTGTGCAGGGAAGGGGGGGCAGCCAGGACTTGGAAGTGCTTTTGGGCTTCAGCAACCTGTGTCATCCTGGTGGTGAGAGATGGGGCAGGTTCTTCCAAGGGTGCCTCTGGTGAAGCTTTGAAATTGCCATTTCAAGCAGCAGAGAAACACTGACAGCCTGGGGGGATGAACTGGAAATGAGACTTAAAAGCTTCTGTGACTTGGGGAATCCTTGTGCAACTTTTCAGGCTCCCAGTAAGGAGCAACCACTGTGCAGCACTGCTCCCCTCTCATCTCCCGCTTGTGATCTCTAACCACTAGAATGATTTCTGCTGCAACCAGCAATAAAGGCAGAGGTTAACTGCATTGCAGCTCTGCAGAGGAGACCAAAATGAGGGAAAAGATGAGGTGGTTCAAGGCTCAGCATAGGGTTTGCATTCAGAGATGCTGACTTCTTTCCTGGGTGATGCTGGGCAAAGTCCCTTCCTCTCTTGGCACCTCTGTTTTCATGCACAGAAACCCGTTTGTGTCACTGAAGTGGTGGGATGCCAAACCCATTGGTTTGCTTTGGAAGTGCACCAGGATCCTCTGGCGCAAGGCAGTGCAGATACTGTCTTCTCATCCCTGTGGGTGCAAAAGGGAAGGGGAAAAGTGTGCTGCTGGTAACGTGCAGCTGAAACCTGGTTGCTTCTCCCCTCCCAGTGCAGGAGGCTTTTTCTTGAGGGCTGCCAGCTTTAAGAAACCTCTGGTGAGCTTGTCAGTGAAGAGTAAAACTCGTTGCTGTGCTGGGAATAATGGGATCCATGGGGGAGCCTGTGTCTCAGGGTCAGCCCCGTGCTGAGCTGCTGCTCTTCCTCACCAAGTGCTTTGCTGCTCGTGCACGGACACGACAGGCTCTGCAAATCTGCTGCTTCTTCAATGATCTCCTTGGTTCGTCTCTCCCATGGCACAGGCTGCAGAGGCAGGAAGAGGACAAGCTGGTTGATGTTCCTAAGGAGCACGGCGTGGTCCCCCCTCTCAGAGAACACCCTTCCCTTCCCATCTGCACCTCTCAGAGCCAGGGGACAGAGGTGCAGGGAGACTCCATGCCTTTCTGCAGTGATATTTTCACCATTGTGCCCATGGTAAGTGATGGCTGAGAACCTCCCTTCCTGCTCCTCGTCCTTCTCCTCTCTGAATGAGGTCCCTTGGCAGATCCCACGTCAGCTGCTCCATGTGCCAAGAGAGGAGACATCAGGTTTCTGGTGAGGCTGGGGGCGCTTGTTGCAGAAAGCATTTCTGAGCAGCAGCAAGAGCCGACCCCAGGCTGGGCTCTGCTGCAAGGGCTGTGACTCAAGGGCACTTCATGAGTGTCCTCACAGTGTTCAGAGGTATCAGTTATTCTCTGTAAGGACACATTTCCACGTAGCGCATGGGGGTGAAGAAAGGCCACTGGTGCACTGTTAGTTCACATCCTGACCTGCAGAATGAAATGATCTCCTGTGGAAAGGAGTCCAAATTGAGCCCAAGTTTAATCGGGGGGACAGCAATCCATTCCTAAAACCTGGATGTATACCACATCTGAGTGTCCCTTCCAGTGCCGTCTGTGAGCCTGGACACGAGGCTGGCAGGTTTAAACAAGCTTTTTGAGTTCTACTGCAGATAGGTAGAGAAAACTGCTCACTTTCCTGGTGATGCAAGCAAAACCCCCATGTCCTTCAATCAGCCAGAGCTGTTGCTGTGGGTATTCACATGGTCTGAGCTGAAGAATGGCTGCTGTCTGAGCAGTGCAACATCCCTTCTCATCTTGGAGTGAAGCCTGGAATAATCCCAACCTCTTCTTTCTTTTCCAGTGGGTGAAACTAGTTTATGTTTTGATTTTGTTTTTGAGGAAGGGGCTGCTGTTCTCTTCTTGCTTGCTCCTGCAGCACATGTAAGGCTGAGAGCCACCAGTGCCAGCACAAGTGCGGTCTCACAGCACTGTAGCTGGCAGCAGCACGATGCGAGCAAGAGACTGTGTCAGAGCAGCAGGGATATTGGGGAGAGTGGGAGCTGCTGAGCTGAGCCTTCAGAGCATCCTGTGGTGTGTGTGAGCTGGTTCTGGAGTGTGCCCCAGGGCTCCTGCTTCATTCCAGTTGCTGTGTCTCCACAATGAGCTTAAGCTGCTCTTGAGCTCCTGAGGTGCATTAAGGGGAGGTCTGGAATTGTGGCTGAGTCCTGTCCACATCAAGATGCGATGATGCAGAGACGTGAAGTGTAGCTTGGCCCCAAGCTGTGAGTGGAAACCTTTCCTAAATGGCCGTGTTCCTGTTAGATGGTTTGCTGTAGGGCTGAATCAAAGCAGGCTCCTGCAGGAGTCTCTCCCCTGCTGTCTTGTGCAGCGTTATCAGTCTCTTGATTTCCATGAATTCCATTCTTTGTGGAACAATCCTTTTCCCATGGAGAGTCTTGCTCTTGAGCCTGTTAAGTGTTGGGTCAGTTCTCTTGGGATGGAGGCTATGAATGCAAGGCTCCAGTGGGGGTGCTGTATCAGGATTGTTCCTAAGAGCTGTGCTGATCCCTAGAAAAGGAGAGGCTTTAGTGCTAGCCCATAAACTTGTTCCTCAGGTGCCTTAGAGAAGTCTAATCTGGCAGTGCCTTGGGACCCAGCAGCATCTTGGATGTATGGAGATGTGTCCCTTGTGATGATCGTAGTGCCTCACTGGATGGCTTTGTGGTGCTTGGTGGCCAGCAAGGCATCATCCCTGGCAAGGGGGTGTGTGTGCTGCACCCTCCTCTGATTAGCTTGTAAGGGAAGCAATGGCACGTGCCCAAAGCTCTAAGCTCCCTCCTGCACTAGTTAAAGAGTGTGTAGAGAATGATGCCAGCAGTCAGTGTGGTCTCGGTATGGAGCAAATCATGCCCCCAGGGCCTTGGGCACTCGCAGTAACCCTGCCGGGCTCTCCTTTGCACTCCTCAGTGTTTGAGATGCACCTTTGCAGTGTTCTCCAGGTTCTTGCTGAAGCTGTACTTTTTGGTGCAGTGGCAGCTCAGCATTGTGATGTTGAGTTTGGGTTATCTGGGGCCAGTATCAACTGCAGAGTCAGACAGATGCCTTGAGGCACTGAGGCAGCTCCAGCTGCCCTGGCTAGAGGAATGGGGATGCAGGAATGGGAGGAGGCCGGGGCAGCAAGGGCTTTGTGTCATGGGCAGTGTCTCCTGTCCCACATGGGGACTTTGTGCAGGTTTTGAGAAGAATCCAAGTGACTTTACTCTTTCAGACTTTTGCAGTTACTGGCGGTTGGTGTTTGAAAGGGTTCTTCTCTGCCTGTCCTTGCCCGTGTTCTCCTGACTCAGAGCAGGTTGTGCATCAGGGAACTACTTGCAGCTGCAGGCCAATAACTTCCCATGTTGTAGCTCTTTAATTTTTGTGGGGCTGTCCTCTAAGCTGTCAGTGCTGTGTCAGTGGCAGAACCGTAGCTAGTAAATACTGATGCTGCAGGAGTGCTGGAGGCTCCAGTCAGTTCAAGGCTCTTCTGGACAGATTCCTGAGAATAGCCAAGAGCAGAGTGGAATCAGAGCCTGGCTGTGCTGATAGAAAAATGACTCTGTTCTTTTTATCTGCTTCCATCAACTCAATATTGAATTCCTGTAGAGCGTTATTACAGTTGCCAGAGGTGTAGCTACTTACGTCAAGTGTATTTGTAATGCTAGGGGCTGAAGGGCTGTACGAGGTGCCTTTGCTTCAGGCAGTTGGAGGAAGTGAGAGCCTATAGAAACCAGGGATGCCTGCTGAAATGTGTGACAAGGCTTCCTGGGCCTGAGCACCAGTGCCAGGATCCTGTGGGAGAGCAGCAGAGAGAGAAGACCCTGAGGAAGCAGCAGACAGTTGCAGAAACTGGTAGCGTGGCCCCGACTTAAATCCCTGAGCCAGAGCTCAGTCTCTTCTGAGGGTAACAAAAGCCCCTTCCGGGTGCCAGTAAAGGCGAGGGACTTTGGAAGGTGTTTCTGCAGCTGCTTCCAAGCTCTCCTCTAAATTCTGTTGACAGGTGTTGCTTGCTCCTTGCTCTTTGCTGATGCTCTAAATAAAGGCTTACAGGGCTGTAGTGGCAACAAGAATGTGCTGTTTGAAGATAAATGCTTTGCTGTCACTTCTGTTTCAGGAGGGAGATATCTTGCCAAATTCTTCACTTGAAATCAAGGTGATCTTTAAGCCCAAAGAAGCCAGAGTCTACCAAGAGGCAGCCTACTGTGACATCTCAGGTACAGCTCCTTCCTCCTGCTCCTGTTCCCACCGAGGAGGTACAAACACTCTTCCAGCCCACTGGGATCTCGTGTATCTCTGGAGGGCTCAAGAGGACAGTGCTGGCACATGCTGCTGTCCCTGCGGTTCCCAGTGGTCTCCTGTCCGAGGCCAGGGCTCAGGATGCCTGGCTCTGGCTTCCTGACCCCAGAAGAGACAAAGCAGTGAAGGAATAAGCTTTCCTGGCACGGGTTTGCCAGCATTTGCAACACACACAGCTTTAATGAAGGTGCATGAGGAGCCTGTAGACCATTTACCTCCAAGATGAGTCTTGGTTGCGTGGTTCTCTCCTCCTCCTGGTGCTGCTCGCCTTGTGTGCAGAGTAGAATGGGATGGCAGTGAGATCTCGTCCAAAATTTGAGCCAGGATTCAGGCTTCAGTGGCTGAGAGCAGCTTTCAGACTGAAGATCTTGTGCTCTGTCATCTCTAGCAAATCTGAGGGAAAGAAGCCACCCTGGAGTTTGGCTGTAAGCCTTGAGGTCTCGGTTGCCTTTGCACCAAGGGATGTGCATGTTAGCAGTACATGTCTGACTTATGTGATCTGCTCAGTGAGAGGGCTGGTTTTCCAGGGCTGGAGGGATGAGACAAGGGGTGATGGGTTTGAGCTTAAACAGGGGAGATTTAGTTTAGATATCCAGAAGAAATTGTTTGCTGTGAGAGTGGTGAGGCACTGGAACAGGCTGCCCAAGGAAGTTGCTCCGTCCCTGGCAATGTTCAAGTTCAGGCTGGATGGGACTTGGAGCAGCCTGGTCTAGTGGAAGGTGTCGCTGTCCATGGCAGGGGGCTGGAAGTGGATGATCTTGAGGTCCTTTCCAACGCAAACCATTCTGTGGTTCTCTGAGACACCATCCCAGGGGGTTGGTTAGAAATGAGAAACCAGCCCCAAGGCTGATCTCCTGAGGGACGAGATGGGTCCCGTATCTTCTCCTGGAGCATCTGGAGGTGGTTCCATGCAGGCCAGGGACCGGCAGCAGCACTGAGACAACCTGGAAAGTGCCGGGTAGCAGAAGGAATTGCGCTCACAGAGATTTCCCTCCACAGGCTGTGAGACCAGGCTGCCCCTGTGCATCAGTGGGGAAGGCGTCGGGCCCCAGGTGGAACTCAGCTGCGACCAGCTGAGCGTCGGGAAGGTGTTTGTTGGCTCAAGCCACAGCTACGGGGTGAGCAGGACGGGTGGCAGGGCATGGGGTGGATCCGGATGGCTCGTGGGCAGCAGTGAGCCTGGTGGAGGTGTTGGATGGGTCTGAATCAGGTTGGTGGTGCTGAGCAGGTCCTTGCCACTGCAGGTCAAGTGGAGTGCTCTGTGTCAGGGGAATAAGGCCAGAGTGGCTCTGTTTGTGTGAAGTTATCCCTGCTTTGCATGAAAAAGCCCTGAGGCAGAACTTGTCCTGTTGTATTTGGCAGCAGCGCTCAGCATCTTCTGCCTTTTACAGATGTTAATTGCTAAAGTAGAAAAGAAGTGAGGCTTCAGTAAGTAAAGAGGATTCTTCATGTATTTCCATGTTGCTTTCTTGCTGCTGCTGCAGGTGCTCCTGCTCAACAGAGGAGTTCCTGAGGCTCCCTTCAGCGTGGTGTATCCGGAGAGAGCTCTGGACTCCTGCTACGAGGTGGCTCTGCGTGGGGAGGCCGCAGGCATCAGCTACGTCCTGGACACCACCGAGATCGACTGCGGGCTGCAGGTACCGCACGCTGCTCTTGTCAGAGCTCCTTGTCTCCAGCCATGACCGGTGGGCTGCTGCCCCCCCGGGTCGAGGGCTCTTCCCCCTTCCCAGCTGCTTTGCTGGCTCTGTGGCTCGGAAGTCCAGTGTTTGGGTGATAGCTCCAAGCTGGTGTTTAATGGCCATCTCCAGCCCAGCCCAAAGCTGGGAATCCCTCCTCTTGGAGGGAACTACCGCTGCCTCCTGGGACAGGCAGGATCCCAGTGGTGATCTCCAGAGGGATGTGTCCCTCAGATGTCCATCCGCTGATGGGCTCCTAAAGCCAGAGGTGCAAGGAGGTGCTCTCTTTTAATGCTCCTGATTCATCAGCCAAGGAGGCAGCTGATTTGGGCTTGCAGTCACTGTAGCTGGATAGAATGTCCCAGAATAACCCTCACTGTACTTCTTTCCAGTTACAACCCCACAGCTGTTTCCAGCTATTGGCCATGTGTGTGTTGCCCTGTCCATCTCCCTTTTGGCTTGTATTTTGCCCACAAATACTTGTGTGCAGGAGCCTGTTCTCCTTAAATGCCTCAGTGCCTCCTCCTGTGTTTCAGCTCGCTGTTGGGTGACACCTTCAAGTGCAGAGGGCTTGTGTCCCCTACTTGGTTTCTTCCTGATCTTTCCATGGTTGTAATTGCACCTCTGCCACAAATACCTGTTGCTGTGTAGGGCTCAGAGGTACCCTGCAGTCGCGGGTTGTCCGGGTTAACCCAGAGAGCCCAGTGCCCATCTCTCCTGTGCGCTCCCTGCTTCTGGGCTGTGTTCCTTTGCTTTCGACCCAATGGAAGAGGAATGAAATTGTGAGCAGCAGACGTGTGCCTGTAACTTCCTGCTCTTCTGTCCTCTCCTCAGGTGTTTAACAAAGTCTCGGAAGCAGCAGTGACCCTGCAGAACAGTGGGAAGCTGGGATTTGCCTTTGTGGTGCTGAGCCCCGGCACAGGCACTGCAGCCAGCCCTCTGCCTGGCGTGCCCCTGGTCGTGCCCAGCATGGTGAGTAGCACAAGGGCTTCACCCGGCCTGTGTCAGGCTGCCCAGGAGAGAGTTTTGGGGGAAAATAGGGGGAATGAGCACACAACCCCCGTCCAAAACCAGGCAGGAGAGACGGGGCTGTGAGCGATTGCTGCAGAGGCAGAGGAGGTGCATCGAGCACAATCCTAATGGAGCCCCTGACTGGCCTTGGCCGCCGCTGGCTCTGCTGTCCTACAGCAACCAGCAGTGGGAGGCACGATGGTTGCGGGAGCTCTTTGGAGCTGAGTGCTGAGCTCTCTGGTTGTGCCATCACTGGAGCATCACTCCATCCCAGTTGTCATCCTGCCTGGGTGTCTTAGAGCTGGAGCAGTGTTCCTGCCTTGGTGCCCTTCTGCAATGGGAAGAGGAAGCAAAGGGCCGAGTGGCTTCCACCTTCCTCAGTGCTTGTCCACCTGAGGGATGACACGCTGATGTCCTCTCCTGCAAGCTGCTGCCAGGAGGTGCTGGCCCTGCTGGAAGCGCAGGCCCTTCGGTGCTCTTCCAGAGCAGCTGGTGAAAGAGCTTTGGTTTGTTGTGCCTGGCTCTGGCTAGCAGAGGGTAAACCCTGTCAGCAGAAGAGCTGTGCTCATGCTGAGCAGAGGGCAGCCTTGCGAGGCCTCTGAAGGACATACTGCATCTTGGTGTAGGAGACTCGGGCGTTTGGGTACAAGAAAGCTGGAGGTGGTGATGTCTGATGTTTCCTTATGTATGAGAAGCTGTCTTGTGTCCTCAGCGTGTCTGTTGTGTGAGCCATCCCTCCACTGAGTCCTCTTTGGTACACTACCTCCCTCCCTCTTCTGTGCCCTGCAGGGTTACATTGAACCTGGCAAGCAGCAAGTGCTGAAAGTCTATTACCTGCCAGGAGTGCCTGGAGTCTTCTGCAGGGCTTTCCAGATCCAAGTGGGTCACCTGGAGCCAGCAAAAATCTGCCTGAAAGGAGAAGGGACCTTTCCCAGGATCCACTTGGACCTGCCCAGGAACATCAAAGGTGAGCACTGCCTGTCTGCTCGCCAGGAAGGTCACCTGGCTTTCCCCCATGCCATATGCCCATAGGGCAGCTCACAGGCACCTCCGCCAGGCCTGGAGGTTTCAGGGCTGTCAGGCAAACTCAGCCCTCTGGTTGCTTCCTTGGTCTCTGGCAGACGAGCCCGTGTGGCTTTGCCGCAGGAACCATCCTGCACAGCTTGCCAGCGTATGGCAGAGGTCTGGGAAGACGAGGGCTGGGCAGAAAAGCACAGGGAAGCTGCAAGAGAGGCTGGCAGGGATTTTGACAGGGTTGGGTTTGCATCACGTTGTGGGGCTGAGATGCTCCTGTGTGGTGAGAAAGACGGCTGGGGGTGAGAAGCAGCAGGATCGCCTTTCTCTCCATTGCTGGAGCAGTTTGTGTCTGTCTGCATGTTGGGGGAATGGGGCTTCCCGTCTTCCATGGGATTTGTGCTGCCCCACTGCTATTGGTGGTGTTCTGTGCTTTCAGGCAACGCCAAATATGAGAAGATCCTGCAAAAGGCCCAAGAAAAGCTGGACAAAGGCAGCCAGAGAGACGAGGCCATTGCTCTGGGGGAGGCTGTGGCAGCCGAGCCCTGCATGGACGACTCGGGCACCGTGGTGAGTAGAGCTGCTGCCCTGTCCCACACATGCCACCCTCCTGCGTGTCACTGGAGCCCCTGCGCCCCACGGCCCTGTGCCCAGGGCTCTGCTGGCACTGGGTGCCTCCCTGCACAGCCCTGGCCACGGACTGTGTCAGCTCAGCATGCCCCATGGGCTGCCCACCTCTGGGAGTTGTCCCTCCTGGAGATGCACCAGCTCCTGACTACCCCAGGGAGATGCTAAGGGCTGTGCTCAAGCAGTTGGGTTTATGGTGCTCTGAAGGACATTCACGTCGGTGCTGGGGGTTTTGTTGCTCACCGGCCAAGCCCTGCCAGCTTTACAGCATGCAAAGCAGCAGCCTGAATGCACCCTGAGGCTGTGCTGTGTTCTGGATCTCCGAGAGGCTCCAGCTCTCTCATGGTTCCCTTTCCAGGAGAGCTTTTGTCCAAGCTGCTTTGGCACTAACTGGGGGCAGGGACATACTTGGAGCTTTGGAAGGTTTCTGGCTTGTCTGTCCATCTGTCCAGATCAGCTTTGATAACTGGGCAGGGAGAGACACTGGAGTTCATTTCTTTGGAGCTATGATCCTGCCTGAGAGAGCAGGAAGTGTCCCAGACACTGAGCAGTGAGACAGAATGACTCCATCGCCTCTCTCAACAAGAGCAGGGTGGGATCCTCCACCTGAGACAAGCTTGTGCCTTGGGAAGGAGCTTTGCTAAGCAGCCCCTGTCTTTACTTTCCTCAGTGGGATGCTCAGCTGCAGATGCAGATGGAGGAGATGCTGATGGAGGAACATGCCGTGGAGCAGCAGAAAGCTCTCAGCTCCCGTCCCCCAGAGGACACTGCCTTTCACCAGCGTGTACATCGGAGGCTTCTCAAGTTAGTAGGGAGTCCTGTAGCCTGTGTGCAGGGGCCCCGAGGGTAACAGCCAGCAGTGCAGGCCTGCTCCTGAGAGCTCCTTGTGTCTCAGAGCTGGGAACAGCTGCGGACTTCAGAAGGGGCCTGATGCTGAGAGCTATGATGTGCTCCCTGTGGGCAGGTCGGTGTCCTCGCTTGCACAGTGCTCCCCTGATCTCTGGAGGTGCTCCCCTCCCCACAGTTGCTGGGTTCTGTTCTCAGAGCTGAGGGGTGCAGACGAGCAAGCCCTTGCAGACAGCACAGGCACCACCCCTGCTGACCAGCTCTGAAAGGGGCATCTCAAAGCTGGCATCTTTGTGCCAAGAAACAGACCCCACTATGCAGGAAGAGCAGGGAATGGTCCAGATCCCTTATGCACTTTTCCAAGTGGGATTGTCTGCAAAGGCCTCTGCAAGGAAATGCTATGACAAGGTCCTGAAGCAGTTTCAGGCTTGGGCTGGACACCAGCTTAGCAGTTTGATTGAGACCAGTGGAGATGCAGTGGACTTCTCCGCAATGGCTTTTTGCAGCATAGGAACTGTGTCCAGTACCCACTTTAAAGTCACTCGAAGATCCCATTGGTGGCTGATAAATCCTAAGCCCTGCACTCCCCATGACTTAGCCAAGTGTTATTACTGGGTGCTCAGACCTTGGGTTTCCTGGGCTTGGCTTGAGCTTTCAGAGCAGTGAATACAGAATTATCCACTCCATTTGCTTCTCCAGCCCACGCCATGCTGGGGTTTACAGAGTGTCCTTACTCCTCCTTTCAGAGCTGAGCTGCCCGAATACATCCTGGACCTTGGCTATGTTGTTCCTGGTGACATCCACACACACATGGTGAAGATCACCAACACTGGGCACTTCCCTGCATCTTTCCGTGTCGATGGATATGTCCTGTATAACACAGGTAACCCATGGTGGAGAGGCTTCACAGGGGCTTGAAGGAGCTATCTCTGACACATCAGCTGAAGCCATTGGACATGGGGAGATTTGAGTACTTCCTTGGACAGCTTTTTCCTCCTTAGTACCCCCATGCTGGGTGCCCTGTTCAAGAGCCTGACTTCTGGCGAGCAGTGCCCAGAGACCTGCTCTGCCTGTGGCTGCCCTAAAATCTGATTGCAGGGGCCAGAAGGGCTGATCACCTTGATCGCCTCTCAGCATCTTCTGCTCTTGGCTCCCGTGAGCATCATCCCAGTTTCTTTGTGCACTCTGAGGGTTTATGTTGCAAACAGATGGACCCTCTGTGGTTCAGAAGTGCTTTGTTTAGAGTTCATAGTGCCAGAGCACTTCTGCTCAGCCTTTATTAACCGGCCTGTGGGATCCTCTGCTCTATGGAAACAGGCTTCCCAAAGAGGCCTTGAGGTAAGGCTGCAGCTCCAGCACATGGTGACTGCTGTCTCTGCGGGGTGGCCAGTCGTCTCTTCTAAGCCGCTGTCAGGGAACACCCCAGCATTTGGTATCTTAGGTGGCAATTCTCCTTTGGAGAGGTCTATGCATCCTTCCCTGAGATGCCTGATGAAGGAATTGCTGGAGTTCCTCAAGCAATGTGATTTCCTTTTACTATGTAACCCCTGGATTCTGGTTGTGAAAGTCCTTTTGCTTTGGGCAGTGCCAGAGGGAGAAGAGCAGCTTCTCTGGAGATGCAAAGGGGTCTTTCAGAGAGCTGCCAGCCAGGACACCCCTGTGGCCTTACCGTGCTTCTGAGCCATTTCCTGTTGCTTGCATATCTCAGCTGCTTTATTTTGCTGTGTTCAGGCTTCAGCGTGTGCCTGGAGTGTGTGAAGCACCTGCCCTCCTGTGAGAGCAAGACATTTGAAGTGTGCTTCGACCCACAAAGTGCCAACGTGCCCCTGGGAAAAGTGGATGTGCTCCTGCCCATCAAGGTACTCCAGCTTCTGGGGCAGGCAGCAGGTTGGGCACAGCAGTGAGTATCGGGTGGGCTCTCAACTGGATGCTCTGTCCTTCTCTAGGTCAGAGGAGGCCCCACATTCCAGGTCCGCCTCCGTGCCATGGTGGCTGAGCCGTCCCTCTGCGTGTCCAGGGACAGGCTGGAGTTCTCTGCTGTCCAGTGTGGGCAGTGCCAGGAAGAAACCATCCAGCTCCACAACACGTTCCAGGTCCCCTGTAAATGGTCCATCAGCATGACTGATCCTGTTGAGGAGGTAAAGCACAGACAACGTGTAACACACAACTTCTCGGTTGGGTTCTCTTTGACTTTCCTGCCTTTTGTGCCCCTCTGGCTGCCTGAGCACTTGGGCTGCAGCTCGCTTGAGGAAGCTTTTGAGGGTACAGAGCAAGGCTGGTTCACCTGGGCCTGTTCACTAGCTGATGCTTCACTTCTCTGCTGTCTTCACCCATTCCTCCTCCTCTGAGGACACTGCCTCCCCATCTGCCTGCCCTGCCAGCATGTTTGCCCTCCAGTTCTAGGCAGTGGTGGCCACGTCTGGGTGGGATGAAGGTGCTTCCTGCACCGTGCCAGCATCTCGGAGCACTGCAGGAACTGAGGGTCTGTCCTCACAGACCAAGGAGACCTCATGCCACTGGTTTCTGTGCGCAGGTGGACAAACATCTGCCAGGGAGCGAGCACCAGAAGCTGCTGGAGGAGATGAAGTCTGTGCCCTGTGGCTTTGAGGTGCTGCCCTCAGCTGGAAGCCTCGCTCCAGGACAGCAGTGCCACGTCCAAGTCCGTTTTTCACCCACGGAAGAGGTGAGATTGGTGGGTGTCATGCCAGGATGTCTGGCAGGGCAGTGTGGTAAGGGGAGGCCAGCCCAGGGAGCGGGGGATGAGCTCTGCCTCCACGTGGAGCTTCCTGCGCCTCAGTTTCCCCTGCACGTTCCCACGCAGTTCGGGAGTCAGCTTAAATGATGGAGCATTCCCAAAGGCAGTTTGCATGTGGCCACCGTGACTTGGAAACTGGTAGCGTGTGACAGGATGGACACAAGTGCTTTCATGCCTGGGGACAGTCCCAGGGATCTCAATTGCTCGTGGAGATTTCAGCGTCTCGTGTCTGGCTTTGACCAGAGGCAAGCACTGAGCAGAGAAGATGATCCTTATTTGTGTCCAGTGAGAGCTCAGGTGCCTCTTGCACACAGCTGATGTTTGCCTGGTGCTGCAGTGCCAGGACTGTGTCTGAGGAAGCAGACCTTTCTCATGAGCGTTGCGCTCCCCCATGCCCAGGTGAAAACCTCTGAGAGCCCATTTTAGATCCACCTGGGAGCCAACTGTCCAGTTATGCTCCAGAGCAGGACTCGCTGCAGTTCCTGAGAGCCATGCAGATGCTGTAGCCCCTGCTCTAAGTAAATACCTGTTTTGGGTTCAGCTTGGAGGTGCTGACAAGACCCCTGACCCTGGGCGATTGTTGACTTGGAGGTGCTGTCAGCTGGGGCTTCACGGAGGAGCTTTCTGTGCTGCTTCTTTGCAGAAGTGCTACCGGGGCGAGCTGCAGATCCAGATTTGCCAGAGCAGCCAACGCCTGCAGGTGCCGGTCCTGGGACGTGGTCTGGAGCCACGGCTGGAGTCCATCCCCGCAGAGCTGGAGCTGGGACCACTGCTGCCCCAGAGCCATGGGGAAGAGGGGACAGTGGTGGTGAAGAAGCCCTGTGAGGTTTACTCAGTGCAGTTTGAGCAGCAGCACCTTGCTGAGGAGCAGGTGAGGGGGAAGGTCTGTGCACACTCTGTAGATTCCCAGCGCTCCAGCATGGCCAGGCTTGTGCAGGGAGACGGGGGCAGTGCGCAGGGCAAAGCCTGGTGGCCTTCCAGGGTTAGCCAGCTCTGCTGGCAGGCTGCAGAGGGACTTGGATAATCCCTGCCCCTCGGGGGAAGGAATGTGGGAGGGGATGGCTCGGCTGGGGAGCCTGCTCACATGGTGAAGGTCAAGAAACTCATCCTGCCTATGGTTTCTCTTCCTTCTGTGCACAGCCCCTACGGACACCAAAAGATGACAACAGCCCCAACAGCTTGTTGCTGCCTCCGTGTGCCCCGGGAGAGAAGCTGAATGCTGAGGCCCAAGGAAGGGGCATAAAAATGAAGGTGAGATGAAATCTAAAGGCTAAAACTCCAGGTGGCAACCGGCAGGGTTTTCTCATTTCCTCCTCTCTTCCCCAGCCTCCCATGGTTTGGGTTTCTGCCACTCTAGTGGCAGAAAGCCTTTTCTCCTTCTTTCCTTTGGCTTGATATCAATCCCTACTGCCTCAGGTTGACGTTGTGGATCCACCAGGAAAGGTGGTGAAGCTGGGAAACGTCTGCATTGGACAGACGGTGAAGAAGATGGTCACCGTAGCCAACAAGAGTGCAGCCCCTCTCACCTTTAAGCTGAGGGTCACGTCCACCGTGCCAGAGTTGCAGGAAGCTGGGGTAAGGCCCGTTCCTTCTCTGCAGAGCACTTTGGTGTGCCTGCAGGGAGCGCTGAGCTGCTGTGGGTGGGAGCTAGTAGGTAATGACTCAGGTGTGGGCTGCCCTGGCTGCCTGTGCCTGCCCTGTCCTCCCTGCTGGCACTGCTCTGGCAGCAGATGCCTGCAGTGCGAATGCTTCAGCTGAGCTGGGTGCCAGGACTCGCCGAGAGCCAGAAGTGAGAAGGCAGCACAATTCCTCTAGCCTGTTTTAGACACATCCATCAGGATGCAGCCATGTGTTTTAGATCTGGAAAGGTGAGGGAGGTGAATCTTGAAAGAGGGAGAGTTGCAGCTCTGTTGGAATGTATGTGAAAGCTTTAGAAGACAGAGTTGACCTCGCCGTGACCAGGTGGACACATGGTAGAAAACACCTTTGGTATTCCCTAGGAATGCCTAGGAGGGAATGAGTGGGACTGGGGCAGTGCTGGTGGGGACAGAAGAGGAATTGGAAGCCTCTTCCCTGAGTGTGGTGAGGGAGGCTCCACAGCTCGCTTGCCAGATGAAATAGTCTCCACTCGTTTCTTCGGGTAGGTTCTGTGCTTGAAGCCCAGCAAGGATCTAAAGCTGAAGGGCAGAGGAGACACCTGCAAAGTGGAGGTGACCTTCTCCCCGAAGCGCCGCATGCAGCCGTTCAGCGGGGAAGTGCTGCTGGAGTGCCGCGGGCTGGTGCGCTCCCTCTGTGTGGTGCGGGGCTCCTGCCAGGGCAGCCTCGTGAGCCTGGACCAGGACCAGCTCAGCTTTGGAGCCGTGGTGCAGCAGAGCTACACGTGCCGGCGCGTCGTCATGCGGAACGCGGGCGACACGAGAGTCAGGTAAAGCAGTAGGTCCTGCCCAGCCTGAAGCCTTATTGCCAGGTGGCTCAGCGTCAGGCCTGAGATGTGGTGGGAAAGCCCACAAGAGACTTGGAGCCTCACACTGAGGCTTACACTGCCTTCACAGCTCCCCGTGGCTAATCCTTCTTTCCTGTCCTTGTGCTTTCCTCGGCAAGGTTTATGTGGGACGTGGAGAGCTTCAAGCCAGACTTTTCCATCAGCCCCACAAAGGGTTACATCAGCCCAGGGATGGATGTCCCCTTGGTTGTGACCTTCCGCCCCTCGAAGCTGAGCCAGGCTGTCCAGTACGAGGGGCTGCGGTGCTTCATCCAGGGCAGTGAGGCGCTGCAGCTTACGCTGGCAGGATCCTGCGTGGAGGCCCCTGGCCCCAAAGAGGTAACGCAGCAGGGACAGGATGGGCCCCTGGACCCCAGCATCTGCACCACATCTCTCCCAGGGCAGGAACTGAAGGACACTTGTGAGCACAGACTCGCTGGTGCTGGGGTATCCCAGAGAGAAACTGCTGGGCAGGATTGCCAGAATTCCTGAGCCCTGTCATTGCCTTTCTCCCCTGTTCAAGGTGCTGCTCCTCCAGTGAGCAGCTCAGCTGTCCTGGCTCTGCACTGCAGCACCCATGCCATGTATCCCAGCACTGCACCTGCAGCCACACTTCTCCCCCCTGCTGGGCCAGGGGAGGGCATTCAGCAGTAGGAAGGGGCAAGGCATCTGCATCCAGTCCCTGGGATGGGGCAGCCTGGGAGCTGTTGGCTCTTGCTCCCAGAGAGAGCGTGGAGCTCCTCTTCCTCCTGCCCACGAAGGAAGGGGCTGTGTGGCTGCAGATCTTGTCCTTGCACAGGAGTTTCCTTTCAGGACTCCCCGTTTCACCCAGCATGCGAAAGGCTTGTTCTGCTCCCTTCTTCAAGAGCAACCAGCTTGATTTACTCCAAAAGCTATGGCCAAAGCGTAATTTTTGCATGTGACAAGGAAAAGCTGCTCCCTGTGCTCCAGGTCCTGGTGCAGAGCCAGCGTGAGAAGAGTAGGAAGGGTTGTGGGTACGACCCAGCAGCCTCTGTGCTCCTCTGTTACAGACGCTGACTTTCAGCTGCAATGTGCGTGAGAGGCAGAGCCAGACCATCCTCCTGTCCAACCCGAGCAGCGAGGCCTGGACCCTGCAGCCCATCATTGAGGGGAAATACTGGAAAGGGCCTGAATTTATCCATCTGGAGGCCAGGCAAAAAGAAAAGGTCTACCAGGTCACCTACAGACCCCTAACCATGAGCTCTGAGAACAAGAAGCACCAGGTATGTGAGCTGTGCCAGTGTGTGCTGACCCTCGTGGCATGACCCTTGTAGCTCACCCTGCTTTGGGCAGGAGGTTGGCCGAGATGACCTTCAGAGGTCCTGTCCAAGCTGAAGGTGTCCTGTGCCCTCTGTTGGAAGCTGGGTTTTGTGGTGGCTGGGGGCCAGGCACGGGCAAAGGGCAGATGGGAACTCGGGCCTGACACCAAACGTGTTGGAGCAGCTGACCTAAAGAGCCAGGCTTTCTGAAGGCCAAGAAATGAAGTTTGTTCTGCGCAGCTCCTGGTGGCTGCTTGTGGCAGCCCAGGGGGCTCAGAGACCCCCACGCTCAGCGCACGGCTGCACAGGCTCTCCGAGCCCTGGGCACAACCACTTGTGCCTGTCCTTGTGCAGCTTGCAGGGAGCAAGAAGGGCAAAGCTGCCCTGCAGTTTCTCAGTGCCCTCCTGGCCGTGAACAGGCAAGTGGGAAACGAGAGAGATCTCTTGACAGTCATGCAGGAGCTGTGGGAGGAGCCCTTCCTGCAGGTCTCAGGCTGGGCACATGGGGGTGACTGGCCCCTCTGCAATGGTTTCTGTGCCACAAGGGGTCAGTTCAGAAGGGCTCTGGGGTGCTGGAGCTGCCGGGTCCTTGTCCCGCTCCAGCTGACCTTACAGTAGGCCAGAAATGAGGTCAGAGATTTCTGGTCTCCGTCTCCAGGGTGCTCAGCAGATCTGTGCCCTTAGGGTTGCATGTGCTCAGCATGTCTTTAATGTAGAGCCTGCGTGAGGAGTCTTGCAGCTTTCAGCTGCTGTGGAGGCAGAGGAGATGGCAGAGGCAGGTGTCTGGGATCCACTGGCACCCAGAATGATCATGGATATGAGCTTTCCATGGCCCATGGCTGGTGGGCCCCTGTTGTGCCAGCTTAGAGGCTGCTGTCTGGGCAGTGCTGTTGGGGCTAAGGCCAGCAGGACTGAGGCAATGGAGCTCATCAGGGATGGGCACCCCCTGCCCAGGGCTGTCCCTGCATGAGCACAGGCTGGCAGGGATGTGCCCAGGTGAGTGTGGCCAGTAAGGGAGTGTTGGGATGTGCAGAGCAGCTCTGCTGCAGGGCCCGTGTCTCCTTGCTTTGCCCAGAGATGCTGCCTCTGTGTCCTGTAGCTGTGCCATGTGCTGTGGGCCATGTACCCACTCACAACCAGCTCTGAGCAGGTGTGATGCTGGTGCCTCCTCCTGCACGGGACAGGGCTGCAGGCAGAGCTCTGCCAGCTGGGCATGCTGGAAGGTGCTGCAGTGAGAGCCTGAGGCATGGGGCTGGCCAGGGGTGCTCCAGAGCCGACTTGTCCTATTCGTTGTCTGTAGGGCTCCATCTTCTTCCCCCTGCCGGACGGGACAGGCTTACGCTACCACCTGGAAGGAACTGCTGAAGCCCCCAGGTGTTCAGGGGCCATTTCCCGGCAGGTTCCATGCAGGAAGTGCCACACGGAGCTCATCCCTGTGTCCAACTGGCTGCACAGACCACAGAGGTGAGTCCAGCCCAGGAAGTCTGGAAGTGCCTGGAAGCTCCTTCCTGAAAGCTTGTCCCCCTCCTTGGCCGTGTCTGGCCATACCCACGTTCTGCCTGTGCAGAGGCACCCTGGAGGGCTTTCCTCCAAGGGGGATGAGAGCTGGTGCCCTGTGCCTGAGGCACTGAGGGTGAGAGGGGCTGTATTGTACCCCCACACGATGGGTATCCTACAGGAGTCCTTCGTGTTGACCTTCACTGTGTCCTTCTCACCCACAGGTTCCTGGTGGTTATTGACATGCTCAAACCAGAGAACCTGGAAAGCAGTTCTGTGCTGCAGGGGTGTTCCTACATGGACGTGCCAAGCTCTGCGAAGAAGGACTACCAGCTCACCTTCCTCTCCTACAAAGAAGGAGTCTTCAGGGCAAAGGTAAGTGAGGACACTGGTCTGCAGGGCCCTTCAAGGAGCTGTTGGCTCACCGAGAAGCTACATGCCTCTTCATACCTCCACATGCACAGGTCCTATGAAATACCGCACGTGCTTTCTGTGGTCTTGTGCTCTTCCTCGGTGGGTGCTCACAGCCATTCCTGGAAGCAGGGCGCTGAGCTCAGTGGGCTGTTTTGGGTCTGTTTTCATGTGTGGAATGAGCAGCCCTTCCCTTTCTGTCTGATTTAGGTGACCTTCCTCAATGAGACAACCGGAGAGTACTTGTTCCACATGGTGACTTTCAAGGTGGTGGCTTCAGGACCCATGGGCACTGTTCAAATGAGCACCGCTGTTCGGCAGAGAGTGTCCTCCAGCGTCAAGGTGGACAACCCTCTGCCTGTCCCGGTGACGTTTGACATCAACTGCAAAGTGCCCGACGTCAGCGTTCCCCAGCACTTTACTGTCCCTGCACAGTCGAAGGTAGGGGCAAAGCTCCTCCGGCTCCCTCTGCTCTCCCTGCTCCTGGCTGGAGGGGATGCTCTTGAAGGGTGATGCCTGAAAGGAGCCATGTGGGGCTTCCTTCCGTGGTGGCAGCTCCCTGCCGATGATCTAGAGAGGGAGCAGTGTGCGAGAATATCCCCAGTGGGCATCATCCTGTGCTGGTGGAGCCTGCCCTGCTGCCCCCTGGAACACGCTGCAAGTGGGCCTCACGTGGCAGGTCCTTGTGCCACGTGCCCCTCATTTAGTGTGGTGCTTCCAGCTGTGAGTGGCTGCAGGACAAGCCTCAGCCCATGGCCAGGTTGTCTGCAGCCTGGATTGACAGGAAGTGGTGTGTGCCCTGGGGGAGCACAGGGGCTTTTTATGGTGGGAAGCTTCTGGCATCGTGCTGGAGGGCTGTGAGCTGTTGGGAGCTGTCCCTAAGTGAACCGTCCCCCAGAAGGAGCAAGGCTGTGCCCGAGAGAGGGGAGTCAGAGCAGGGAAGGCAGCCCAGCCTTCTGGCACTGCCCGAGCACAGCAGGGACCAGCTGCCCCTTGTCAGGCACACGTGTTCCCTGCCTCTGCCTGACAAAGTGGCTTTTTCCTTCCTTCCTCCCAGGCGGATCTTGTCTTGGAGTATCAGCCCCTGCAAACGGGTGAGAGCAGCGGGCAGCTGGTGCTCCAGAGCAGCGACTTGGGCTCTCTGTTTTACACCCTGCAGCTGAAAGCCACCTGGAGCAGGCCAGAGAAGCCCGTGTATTTCCGCACCAGGCTGGGCTCCCGTCAGACCATCACCACCAAAAATACGGCATTTTGCCCAGCAGAAGACCGAGTACCTCGTACAGGTGAGCGCGGCTGCCGGGGCTCTGGCTGGGAGGCAGCTCCTCTGGCCAGCACCAGCCCTCTCCACCAAGGGCTCCAAGTGCCTCTGGCTTGGCGTGGCAGAGCCAGGGTGGCCATGTGAGCCCAGGGGTCTTCCCACTGGTGTGGGCTTGTCACCAGCTGCACTGTCCTCCCTTGCGGGCCCGTGTCTGCTGCCCTGGTTGGAGCTGCTTCTGCAGGCGCCACGGTGCCTGGGCTTGCTTCCCCCTTGCAGCCCAGGTCTGGCAGTCAGGCGTCTTGGGGCTTGGGTGCAGGGTTGTCCCTGCTGGGCACGTTTGCACAGTTCTCGTGCCCATTCCCCGCAGGCACTCACCAGGAGTGTGGTGTGGGTGGGCCAGGCCAGGGCCAGGGGACCATCGTGTTCTTCCCGAGGTGCTGGCTCTGCTGTTGTGACCCACCCCCCATGGTCTCTTGTCTCCCCTGCACAGACCGACTGTGCCGACTTCCAGACGGCAAAATCCATCAGTGCGGCACCTGCCAGTGCTGGGGGCTCGGACCTGAGCGTGGAAGTGACCTTTGAGCCCTGCCACCTGGGCGAAGCCAAGGCCACGCTGCAGCTCAGCTCTGCATTGGGCGGGCAGTACTGCATCCCACTCATCGGCCTTGCGCTGCCCCCTGAAGCCCAGGGCCCCTTCCTCATCCCAGCCGGCGGCACCACCTCCATCTCCTTCAGGAACGTCTTCCGGAAGGCCACGGCGTTCCAATACGCAGTGAAGCACCCGGGCTTCACCGTCAGGGCCCCCGAGGTGCTGCGCGCCAAGAGCAGCACCACCATCACCGTCTCCTTCGCGGGCGGCCCGGCTCCTGTCACCAGCAGGCTGGTGGTCTCCTGCCCTGGGGGCTCCTGGATCTACCACCTCCGGGGCCTGCCCTCCCCCCGCAAGTGAGCAGCTGCCCCCGGCCCTTCCTGCCACGTTCGTGCTCTCTGGAGCAAATAAATGTCATTTAACATCCTCCCACACGACGTCCTTGTCTCTAAATGGGAGAGACGTGAATTTGCTGGATGGACACCCGGTGGACAAGGAATTGGCTGGATGACTACACGCAGAGAGCTGCGGTCAGTGGCTCTCTGTCCAACTGGAGACCAGTGAGGAATGGTGTCTCTCAGGGGTCGGTGTTGGGGCAGACCCTGTTCAACATCTTTGTCGGTGACACAGACAGTGGGATCGAGCACCCTCAGCAAGTTTGCTGACGACACCGAGCTGTGTGGTGCAGTCAGCGTGCTGGAGGGAAGGGATGGCATCCAGAGGGACCCTGGACATGCTGGAGAGGTGACCAACCTCCTGAAGTTCAGCAAAGCCGAGTGCAGCTCCTGCCCCTGGGTCAGGGCAATCCCAAGCACAGCTACAGGCTGCAGGGAGAAGTGATTCAGAGCAGCCCGAGGAGAAGGGCCTGGGGGTCAGAACATGAGCTGGCTTCAGCATGGGCTTGAGCCCAGAAACACCCTGTGTCCTGGGCTGTATCACCACCAGCATGACCAGGTCAAGGGAGGTGATCCTGCTCCTCCACTCTGCTCTCATGAGACCCACACTTGGAGCACTGGGTAGAGTTCTGGTGTCCTCACCAGAAGGACGTAGAGCTGTTGGAGCAAATCCAGAGGAGGGCCACGAGGATGCTAAGGGGGATGGAGCAGCTGCTGTACAAAGACAGGCTGAGAAAGTTGGGGCTGTTCAGCCTGGAGAAGGGAAGGCTGCATGGAGACCTCATAGCAGCCTTCCAGCATCTGAAGGGGGCCTACAAGGATGCTGGGGAGGGACTCTTGATCAGGGCCGGTAGCAATAGGACAAGGGGTGATGGGCTTAAAGTGAAACAGAGGAAGTTCAGATTAGCTAGAAGGAAGAAATTGTTCCCTGTGCAGGTGATGAGGCACTGGCACAGGTTGCCCAAAGCAGTGGTGAATGCTCCATCCCTGGCAGTGTTCAAGGTCAGGCTGGACGTGGCTTGAGCACCATGATCTTGTGTGAGGTGTCCCTGCCTGTGGCAGGGTGTTGGAACTAGATGATCTTTAGGTCCTTTCCAATCCAAACAGTTCTATGATTCTGTTATTCTCTAAGATTCTTTGGGAAAGCATGGTTAAGACTTCAGGTGGTTCCCCTTAAAGGTAAAAAGTGGAGAATGAAGACCTTAGGCCCACTGTAGGAGAGGATCTGGTTCGAGACCATCTTAAGAACCTGACCGTGCACAAGTCCATGGCACCTGATGAAATCCATCTGCGGGTCCTGAAGGAGCTGGCAAATGAAGCTGCTAAGGCACTGTCCATCATATTTGAACAATCATGGCAGTCAGGTGAAGCTCCCAATGAGTGGAAAAAGGGAAATACAAGCCCCATGTTCAAGAAGGGGAAAATGGATGACCCAGGGAATTACAGAGCAGTCAGTGTCACCTCTGTGCCTGGCAACATCTGGGAGCAGATTCTCTTGGAAGGCATGCTAGGGCACATGAAAAACAACCAGGTGCTTGGTGACAGCCAGCAGGGCTTCACTAGGGGGAAATCCTGTCTGATCAATAGGGTGGCCTTCTATGATGGGGCTACAGAACGAATGGACAGGGCTAGAGCAGTTGATGTCACCAACCTGGACTTGTGCAAAGCGTTCGACACTGTCCCACGCGACATCCTTGTCTCTAAATTGGAGAGACATCAATTCGATAGGTGGAGCACTCGGTGGATAAAGAACTGGCTGGATGGGCGCATGCAAAGAGTTGTGCTCAATGGCTCAGTGTCCGGCTGGGGACCAGTAACGAGTGGTGTCCCTCAGGGATCGGTCTTGTTCAACATCTTTGTCAGTGACATGGACAGTGGGATTGAGTGTGCCCTCAGCAAGTTTGCTAATGACACCAAGCTGTGTGGTTCGGCTGATCCACCGGAGGGAAGGAATGCCATCCAGAGGGACCTGGACACACTTGTGAGGTGGGCTGATGCCAACCTCATGAAGTTTAACCATGTCAAGTGCAAGTCTCCAGGTGTTGCCACAGAGTACAGCTGAAAAAACCTCACTCAGTTGACTGAGAGCTTCAGTCTCTGTTCTCTCCTAAGCCTGGTTTTGATAACACAGGAGCAAATGCTGGTGAGCTGAGGGATGACATCTTCAAGTTGTTTGAACCCACTGAGCACCATGACATTGCAGGAAGCTTTTGACTTCGGGTGCTGTCAGTAGCTGGAAATAGGCGTAGGAGCTCTCTTAGCAAAGCAGTTTGGGTGACAAAGTGCA
Source organism: Melopsittacus undulatus (assembly GCF_012275295.1). Lineage (NCBI taxonomy): Eukaryota > Metazoa > Chordata > Aves > Psittaciformes > Psittaculidae > Melopsittacus > Melopsittacus undulatus. Next base: position 72,573,291 of record NC_047533.1, on the reverse strand, counting down.
TACTAGGAACTAATGTGTATACTGTAGAAATACTTTGGATTTTTATGACCTTCTTTCTGTCCTTCCTTTCCGTATAGTTGCAGAGGTTTGCTAAGAACCTGAACTTGAAGGCCCATTGTTTTGGAGCAGCCCTGGCTGTGAAACCTGAGTTTCACCTTGTGGAGCTTCATGTTTGGACAAGGGTGTCTGGATTAAGGCTCTTGATTCCCCTCAGCAGGCTTAACTGCAACCAGGCATTTGAAGGCTTCTGGGCTTTTCATTTGTTGGCAAGGCTTTCTCAGACCTCTTAGGAATAGGAGAGAGCAATGAGTCCATTTCATGATGGAAAAAGGGGAAAAAAAATAATTTCTTCCATGTTGTGTTTATTACTTGGCCTTTATTTTCCTGAGAATTTCACTAGCAATGGGTGGAAGTTGCAGAGAGGGGAGTTAATAATCAAGATCCTGTAGAGCTTTGAATTCTGTTAGGACATGGGTGGTACACATTGTGTTCTCCTCTTCTGTGCCCGGCACAGTTGGTGTGTGTCTCCTCCTGGGCCCCAGAGTGAAAAGTGGTACCACTGGAACGTTCCTGGTGCCTGCAAAGAGGCTGCTGACACGAGTTCGTACTGCTGTCTTCTGCTTGTCCTGGGGTGA